>NC_090648.1:452172468-452472468 GCF_040937935.1 Hyperolius riggenbachi | reverse complement strand
CAGGAGTGAGCAGGCACCTGTCAGTTGCTGGAGTGCAGGCTTTTTGTTGTTGAAAAGTACAATTTTGTTTTTACAAAGCTCTTTCATGCATAATCTATTTAAAATAACGTTCTATTAAATGCATATGAAAAAAAAAATGTGCCTGAACTGAGGCTTAAAGTACAAGTACACTAAAAGTTTAATGAAGAAAAACCAGACTAAAAAGTGCTTCGTTTCCTGCCCGTCAGCCTCCAGTGCCACATAAATTTTGCCTGGTGAGTAAGTTTCTGGATGCATTTATTTTATGGCTCAGAGGAGCTGCAGTCTGCTGCAGAGGCTCATGGGAGGCACGTGTGCCGGTACTGGACCACGCGTCTCCACACTGCACACGCCTGACAGCTGACAGACAGTCCGGGAACCGCATGTTCTGTGGCTGACAGCTCTCCATGGTGAGACTGGAGCTTACAGTGGCTTCTATCAATCATGCCAAAGCTGCCTCTGGGGCTCAATGTCCGCCACCATATACACACACACACTCTAACTCCCTTCTCCTTGCATGAGTCACATGACTTTGCTTAGCTGTAAAGAATGTCCAATGACAGCTGAAGAAGGGAGGAATGAGTCTACTGACTACATACTAATCAACTTGCCTACTATACTTGTGTATAAAACTCAGGGACTGCGTACAGCCTCTATTCATAGGTCTTAGAAAGAGAAGGGAACTTAAACGGTACTTGAAGCCCCCCCCCCCCCCCCCCCAAAAAAAATACTTAAATAAATACTTACCTCAGTGGTTAGACTTGTTGAATATGCTCTCACGTCCACGCCCCCGTCAGTGTACGAGAATGGACGCACCGCACTGGTGCAAGGATGGCCCACGTAGTAACAAAGAGCCGTTAGTGCACAGCTTTTTCCTCTGTACTACTGCACAGGAGTGGGCTGTACTTGCACTTGCGCAGGGCCGTGCTCCTGTACGTGTACGAGCATGAACGCACTTAGAGATGAGCGTAATGACGTAATTACGATGTCGCGAAATTTCGCGTAATTAGTGTAATTACGATTATGGCCGTAAGTACATAATCGTAATGAAGAAGGATTTCGTGAAATTTCGCGTAAGCGTAATTTTCACGTAATTTTCGCATTACAGGTGGTATTACGAAATTAATGCGTATGGCCATGCTCCCAAGCGGAAAAGTTGACGCATGGATCAATGTTAGGTAGCCGCCGACTTTAAAGAGAACCCGAGGTGTGTTTAAAGAATGTTATCTGCATACAGAGGCTGGATCTGTCTATACAGCCCAGCCTCTGTTGCTATCCCAAACCCCACTAAGGTCCCCCTGCACTCTGCAATCCCTCATAAAACACAGCCATGCTGTGAGGCTGTGTTTACATCTGTAGTGTCAGTCTCAGCTGCTCCCCCGCCTCCTGCATAGCTCTGGTCCCTGCCCCCGTCCCTTCCCTCCAATCAGCAGGGAGGGAAGGGATGCAGGCGAGGACTGGAGTTCTGCAGGAGGCGGGGAGAGCAGCAGACTGACACTATAGAGATAAACACAGCCAGCTCTGACAAGCTGTTTGTCAGCAGCATGGCTGTGATTTATGAGGGATTGCAGAGTGCAGGGGGACCTTAGGGGGGTTTGGGATAGCAACAGAGGCTGGGCTGTATAGGCAGATCCAGCCTCTGTATGCAGATAATATTCTTCAAAACCACCTCGGGTTCTCTTTAAGGGTTAATAGCAAAGCCCCCTTAAATGCTAAGAGCCTCAAATTTGGAGAATATATTAAGGAGATCAGAAGGAATAAGAGGAAAAAAAATGTTTTCAAAAAGACCTTATAGTTTTTGAGAAAATCGATGTTAAAGGAAAAATGTATACATTTAAAAACCCGCCGACTTTAACGGTTAATAGCAAAGCCTGCTTAAAGTTTAGGAACACCTAATTCCCAGGGTATATTAAGGGGATCAGTGGGAATAAGAGGAATTTTTTTTTTCAAAAAGACCTTATAGTTTTTGAGAAAATCGATTTTTAAGTTTCAAGGGCAAAAATGTCTTTTAAATGCGGAAAATGTCAGTTTTTTTTGCACAGGTAACAATAGTGTATTATTTTCATAGATTCCCCCAAGTGGGAAGAGTTTTACTTACTTCGTTCTGAGTGTGGGAAATATAAAAAAAAAAACGACGTGGGGTCCCCCCTCCCAGACCCCTTTAACCCCTTGTCCCCCATGCAGGCTGGGATAGCCAGAATGCGGAGCACCGGCCGCGTGGGGCTCCGCACCCTGACTATACCAGCCCGCATGGTCCATGGATGCGGCGGCTGAGCAGCGAGTGGCGTCGGGTGCGGCGTAGTTACAATGTAACAAAGTTGTTACATTGTAATAACTTTGTTACATTGTAACTGATAGAACATTTCCGAGGATATTGGGAGGGATCATTTATTTAAAGGGACAGGTAAGTATTAATGGTTAATTAAGAATATTAAAGGACTTTTTTCGTGGTTATGTTTTTTGTTCAATTAAAATACTTTTTCTAAGTGTTTGTGTGTTTATTTACTTTTAACTCTTAAAGGAAATGGGTAAGGGGTACAAGTACCTCTATACTCATTTCTCCTGGGAGGGGGGGTGGGCATCTGGGGGACCCCTTTTTAAAGGGGACTCCCAGATTCCACCATGAACACCCCCCCCCCAGGAAATCGCGGCCTTCACCTCCACCGCCCATCGGAGGTGGAGAAAAGCCCCTTGTCCTTGGATTGGACAAGGGCTCGGAGGGGGAGGGGAAAGCTTGGCTGCCCCTCCCCTTCCAAGACCCCCCAATCCATGGACCATGCGGGCTGGTATAGTCAGGGTGCGGAGCCCCACGCGGCCGGTGCTCCGCATTCTGGCTATCCCAGCCTGCATGGGGGACAAGGGGTTAAAGAGGTCTGGGAGGGGGGACCCCACGTCGTTTTTTTTTTATATTTCCCACACTCAGAACGAAGTAAGTAAAACTCTTCCCACTTGGGGGAATTTATGAAAATAATACACTATTGTTACCTGTGCAAAAAAAGCTGACATTTTCCGCATTTAAAAGACATTTTTGCCCTTGAAACTTAAAAATCGATTTTCTCAAAAACTATAAGGTCTTTTTGAAAAAAAAAAATTTTCCTCTTATTCCCACTGATCCCCTTAATATACCCTGGGAATTTGGTGTTCCTACACTTTAAGCAGGCTTTGCTATTAACCGTTAAAGTCGTCGGGTTTTTAAATGTATACATTTTTCCTTTGAAACTTTAACATCGATTTTCTCGAAAACTATAAGGTCTTTTTGAAAAAAAAATGTTTCCTCTTATTCCTTCTGATCTCCTTAATATATTCTCCAAATTTGAGGCTCTTAGCATTTAAGGGGGCTTTGCTATTAACCCTTAAAGTCGGCGGCTTTTTTATATTATACGGAGCGTTACGGTTTAATGCGAAAATACGGTATGGTTTAATGCAAAATTACGGCATGAACGAAACGCGAAATTACGCGTTGAAAATTACGCTTACGGTATTTTCAATTACGATTTTAATGGCAATTACGCTACCGAAATTTCGCATCGTAATCGCAAATTTCGCATGCGTAATTATGGTAATGCGAAATTACGAAAATTTCGGATCAACTCTAAACGCACTGCACAGGCGCAATGACGGCACACGCAGTAACACGGAGCTGCTCCTGCACAGCTTTTTCCTCCGTACTACTGCACAAGAGAGGGCCGTACTTGCACATGCGCAGTGCGGCTGCGCTCCCGTCCGTGAATGAACGCGGCCACACATGAAGAAAGGCACGGCACAGAAGAAGGTCCCGGTGAGAATTGGAAGGTAGGATGAGGATCGGAGAAGCATCTGGATCATTCAGAGGCTTTCCTCTACTAAGACAACTAATTACATTTTCTTTTTTTTAAACCAGTTTGTATATTGTATATTGTGTATATTGTAGCAGTATGGTGAATCTGAAATTTAAAAAAATAGATAATTGTATTGTCATTTGGTATACATAAGGTTATTTTCAGTCAGGTTTGCTTTTAAATTGTTGCCTTTTTTCCCTATATAGAGGTTCACAGAGTGTATCCCTTCCCATCATTACCTCTGAGAAAATCAGCCTCTCTGGGATATATTCTTTATATCTCCAGTTAGGTTACAATTACAATTGTTGCAATTAACCTAATTGGTGGTTACTTGCTATAGGTTTGACTAAGTAGTGGCGATGTTCTAGTCTTTTGTTGCACCTATCGCAGATTTTTGCTAGGTTGTTTTTGTACTATTTTCAATTAAATATATAATGTATATGATTTGTAAATGCCAACACATTCTGCTTTTATTTACATTTTACACAATATCCCTGATATTTTGGGTTCTACAAGCAAAAACAAGTGCTACTGCACTGATGTACACAAGCATATGAGAAGGAAAATTAGACTGCATAGATGTAGGTAAGTGCAGCCTGATAAAGGATATTATACTGTGCAGATGTAGGTAAGCACAGCCTGATAAGGGAAGTTATATTGTGCAGATGTAGGTAAGCACAGCCTGATAAGGGATATTATACTGTGCAGATGTAGGTAAGCACAGCCTGATAAGGAATATTATACTGTGCAGATGTAGGTAAGCACAGCCTGATAAGGGAAGTTATACTGTGCAGATGTAGGTAAGCACAGCCTGATAAGGGAAGTTATACTGTGCAGATGTAAGTAAGCACAGCCTTATAAGGGAAGTTATATTGTGCAGATGTAGGTAAGCACAGCCTGATAAGGGAAGTTATACTGTGCAGATGTAGGTAAGCACAGCCTGATAAGAGAAGTTATACTGTGCAGATGTATGTAAGCACAGCCTGATAAGGGAAGTTATATTGTGCAGATGTATGTAAGCACAGCCTGATAAGGAATATTATACTGTGCAGATGTAGGTAAGCACAGCCTGATAAGAGAAGTTATACTGTGCAGATGTAGGTAAGCACAGCCTGATAAGGGAAGTTATACTGTGCAGATGTATGTAAGCACAGCCTGATAAGGGAAGTTATACTGTGCAGATGTATGTAAGCACAGCCTGATAAGGGAAGTTATATTGTGCAGATGTAGGTAAGCACAGCCTGATAAGGGATATTATACTGTGTAGATGTAGGTAAGCACAGCCTGATAAGGGATATTATTGTGCATATGTAGGTAAGCACAGTCTGATAAGGGATATTATAATATGCAGATGTAGGTAAGCACAGCCTGATAAGGAATATTATACTGTGCAGATGTAGGTAAGCACAGCCTGATAAGGGAAGTTATACTGTGCAGATGTAGGTAAGCACAGCCTGAGATGACAAGTTACTGTGCAGATGTAGGTAAGTACAGCCTGATAAGGGATATTATTGTGCATATGTAGGTAAGCACAGCCTGAGATGGGAAACTATACTGTGCAGATGTAGGTAAACACAGCCTGAGAAGGGAAGTTATACTGTGCAGATGTAGGTTAGCACAGCCTGAGAAGGGAAGTTATACTTTGCAGATGTAGGTAAACACAGCCTGAGAAGGGAAGTTATACTTTGCAGACGTAGGTTAGCACAGCCTGAGAAGGGAAGTTATACTTTGCAGACGTAGGTTAGCACAGCCTGAGAATGGAAGTTATACTGTGCAGATGTAGGTATACACAGCTTGAGAATGGAAGTAATGCTGTGCAGTAATTCACACATGACAAAAACTCACCTACAGTGATGTGAAAAACTATTTGCCCCCTTCCTGATTTCTTATTCTTTTGCATGTTTGTCACACTTAAATGTTTCTGCTCATGGAAAACTGTTAACTATTAGTCAGAGATAACATAATTGAACACAAAATGCAGTTTTAAATGATGGTTTTTATTATTTAGTGAGAAAAAAAACTCCAAATCTGCATGGCCCTGTGTGAAAAAGTGATTGCCCCCCTTGCTAAAAAATAACTTACCGTATATACTCGCAAGCAAGCCGAATTTTTGAACCCCCAAAAGTGGGCCAAAAGTTGGGGGGTCAGCTTGCTTGCGAGTCACGTTGGTCGGTGGTCGTAGGCCGCCGCTGCTATTAGCTTACCCTGCGGCTACCGGCTTCCAATAGTCCCCTCTCCGTCTCCCGGGCATGTAAATAGATCACAGCAGCTCGCTCCACGGCGGCTGCTGTGTGATGACAGGATTGGAAGCTGTAGGCAGAGCGGTTTCCATAGTAACGGCGATACACATCGCCGTTACAGGAAGCCGCTCTCCCTACAGCTTCCTGTTATCACACAGCAGCCGCCGTGGAGCGAGCTGCTGTGATCTATTTACATGCCCGGGAGATGGAGAGGGGACTATTGGAAGCCGGCAGCCGCAGGGTAAGCTAATAGCAGCGGCGGCCATGGGGGGACGGGGGTTGCTTGAGGCGGGGGGCACTATACTAGCTATGGGGGGCACTATACTAGCTATTCTGGGCACTATACTAGCTATGGGGGGCACTAAACTAGCTATACTGGGCACTATACTAGCTATGGGGGGCCCTAAACTAGCTATAATGGGGCACTATACTAGCTATGGGGGGCACTATACTAGCTATATTGGGCACTATACTAGCTATGGGGGGCACTATACTAGCTATACTGGGCACTATACTAGCTATACTGAGGCACTATACTAGCTATACTGGGCACTATACTAGCTATACTGGGGTAACTATACTACCATACTGGGGCACTATAATAGCTATACAGGGCACTATACTAGCTATACTGAGCACTATACTAGCTATACTGGGCAATATACTAGCTATACTGAGCACTATACTAGCTATACTGAGCACTATACTAGCTATACTGAGCACTATACTAGCTATACTGAGCACTATACTAGCTATACTGAGCACTATACTAGCTATACTGGGGCACTATACTAGCTATACTGAGCACTATACTAGCTATACTGAGCACTATACTAGCTATACTGAGCACTATACTAGCTATACTGAGCACTATACTAGCTATACTGAGCACTATACTAGCTATACTGGGGCACTATACTAGCTATACTGGGCACAATACTAGCTATACTGGGGCACTATACTAGCTATACTGGGGCACTATACTAGCTATACTGAGCACTATACTAGCTATACTGGGCAATATACTAGCTATACTGGGGCACTATACTAGCTATACTGGGCACTATATTAGCTATACTGGGCACTTCACTAGCTATACTGGGCACTACCTACCCATACTGGGCACTATACTAACTATACTGGGACACACTGGGGGGATCACACGGCCAGCATTTCCTACCCCCGGCTTATATGAGGGTCAATCATTTTTTCCTGGTTTTTCGGGAAAAAGTTGGGGGGTCGGCTTATATGCGGCTCGGCTTGCTTGCGAGTATATACGGTAACTGTGGTTTATCACACCTGAGTTCAATTTCTGTAGTCACCCCCAGGCCTGATTACTGCCACACCTGTTTCAATCAAGAAATCCCTTAAATAGGAGCTATCTGACACAGAGAAGTAGACCAAAAGCACCTCAAAAGCTAGACATCATGCCAAGATCCAAAGAAATTCAGGAACAAATGAGAACAAAAGTAATTGAGATCTATCAGTCTGGTAAAGGTTATAAAGCCATTTCTAAAGCTTTGGGACTCCAGCAAACCACAGTGAGAGCCATTATCCACAAATGGCAAAAACATGGAACAGTGATGAACCTTCCCAGGAGTGGCCGGCCGACCAAAATTACCCCAAGAGCGCAGAGAAAACTCATCCGAGAGGCCACAAAAGACCCCAGGACAACATCTAAAGAACTGCAGGCCTCACTTGCCTCAATTAAGGTCAGTGTTCACGACTCCACCATAAGAAAGAGACTGGGCAAAAACGGCCTGCATAGCAGATATCCAAGGCGCAAACCACTTTTAAGCAAAAAAGAACACTAAGGCTCGTCTCAATTTTGCTAAAAAAACATCTCAATGATTGCCAAGACTTTTGGAAAAATACCTTGTGGACCGATGAGACAAAAGTTGAACTTTGTGGAAGGTGTGTGTCCCGTTACATCTGGCGTAGAAGTAACACAGCATTTCAGCAAAAGAACATCATACCAACAGTAAAATATGGTGGTGGTAGTGTGATGGTCTGGGGTTGTTTTGCTGCTTCAGGACCTGGAAGGCTTGCTGTGATAGATGGAACCATGAATTCTACTGTCTACCAAAAAATCCTGAAGGAGAATGTCTGGCCATCTGTTCGTCAACTCAAGCTGAAGCGATCTTGGGTGCTGCAGTCAGGACAATGACACAAAACACACCAGCAAATCCACCTCTGAATGGCTTAAGAAAAATAAAATGAAGACTTTGGATTGGCCTAGTCAAAGTCCTGACCTGAATCCTATTGAGATGTTGTGGCATGACCTTAAAAAGGCAGTTCATGCTAGAAAACCCTCAAATAAAGCTGAATTACAACAATTCTGCAAAGATGAGTGGGCCAAAATTCCTCCAGAGCGCTGTAAAAGACTCGTTGCAAGTTATCGCAAACGCTTGATTGCAGTTATTGCTGCTAAGGGTGGCCCAACCAGTTATTAGGTTCAGGGGGCAATTTCTTTTTCACACAGGGCCATTTTAGGTTTTGAGGTTTTTTTCTCACTAAATAATAAAAACCATCATTTAAAACTGCATTTTGTGTTCAATTATGTTATCTTTGACTAGTTAATAGTTAACAGTTTTTGATGAGCAGAAACATTTAAGTGTGACAAACATGCAAAAGAATAAGAAATCAGGAAGGGGGCAAATAGTTTTTCCCATCACTGTAGATCATGTTAGAAGGACTAGTGTACAGCTTTACAAAAGTACAGACAAACAACAGATGCCAAGAAACTGGTCCAACTCACAAGGCAAGGAGTAGTGAGACTGTGCATAAATATGGAATAAGGACGTGTCTGTTGGGCATTTTTCTTGGTCCAGTTCTGAAAACTGCAATGCTTTCTGGAGCTATAAAAACTTTATTTTACTGCAGCATCTCTCAACACAGTCACAAGTGTAAAAGTATACATCCGCAACACTAAAACCTCTGAAGGAAAAACATTGATTATCTTGTTACTTTGGAAACAGCTAAATTGTGATGGCAACTGGACAGGATTACGCCCAAATTGTTCCTGACATATAATGGTGAGTAGCTACCAAAAGTGGCTAAAACAAGGACAACCAGTGAAACAGTGACACTGACAGGGTCACTGATGCACATGTGGAGCAGGGCCTCCTTCAGGGCTGTACAAACGGTACAGCTGTATGGGGTCCATGCAAAGTCTGGGGCCCGAACACCAACCCCTCCACACAAGCCCTGGCTGTGAATCAGTGCCTGGGTAGGAAAAAGGATAACGTCTGGAGGCCCTGTCCCCCCGCTGGAAGCCCAGGCTGACCCAGTAGGTTTGCCCAGCATGTGGCCCAGAAATTTCTGATGGCAGCCCTGATGGGAAGCAAAGGCTAGCCCATCTGGTTCAATACCACATAAGAGCTACTATAACACATAATGCTGAACAGCTTGATGCTGCCCATGAAACAGAGAGGTGTCCAAACACACAGAGCTCATGAACACTGTACTCCTCCTGCAGAGACTTTAAATGGAGGAAGAGCAGGTGCTAAAGGATGTGGCCCTTAAAGGGACAAATGCAGCATGAGTACTTCCAAAAGTTGCCTACGGAGCGACGAAGAGGTATTCAACCAAGCAGGTTAAAGAACTTCACTGGGACATGGCAGTGCAGCCCTTCCTCACACCTGAAGAAGGGCTCTTCTGGAAACATGTAGTGTGTCCATTTTGATCCAATACAGCTTGTTGCTGCATACAGCCTACGAGTGCCGTGTCCTTTTTCTGCTTTTGGTCAGTTGAACAAGGGGGCGGAGAGAGAATCAAGAAGACCCTATGCGATCCAGAGTCTTCCCATTCCATAGATAAGTATCTAGCTACAGTAAAGTCCCCTCTGTCTGACACAGGCAGGGATTGCTTGATGCCGGATATTTGTTCTTGCCGGTTGCTTGAGAAGTCAAGCAACCAGGGCCTAAAATTAACACTAACCTCCCGCACAGATCAAATGCAGACCAGCATGCAGTAGAAACTACCTACAAAATCTCCAGGCGCCGGTCTTCTACAATTCCAGCATCTGCTTATCTGCATTCACTCTGCACGGTTCCATATACGTCACGTGACCAGTTGTGGATTAGGTGACACACCGGGAGCCGTACAAGAACACAGCAGAGCAGCTTTAGAAGTGAAAAGAACTGATGCCTGGAGCTTTGGCGAGTAGTTTCCGCTAGGCGCTGCTCTGCATAATTAGAGAGGAGTCCCTCATCCCCCCCCCCCCCCCCCTCCCGTGCCCTGACGGTTGCTTGAGTTGGTTGGATAACAGGGACTCTGTATATATATATTACTATATTTTGTTCTGTGTTCGCTTCGTATGTACTTTAAGAGTTAACACTGGTGTGTCTATAGTTTGGCCATATCATATCATTTAGCAGCTTCCTGCTCAGGATCACTTTAAACAAAAATACTGCAGTTTCTCTTTCTAACCATTTTCCTGTATTTTTACATCTTTAGTGGTTTTCCCTGGTGTCTATGGGCCTGATGCACGTCACTGCGGTAATACTGCTGTGCACAGGCAGCGCACGGCAATATTATCCTTACTTCCACCAGCAAGTACCGGGAGTTACGCTATTCGCAGGAACTGCGGTACTCGGATAGCATGGAGGCTTATTATTGGTGTCCCTCGCTGTCCTTCTGGTCCTCATGCTTGATCTGTGTGGGGCAGTAAAAAGTTGCGCACTACTGCGCATGTATTGGCTCCCGTGGCTGGGTGCATTCTGCACATGCACAGAACACTCATTGCTATGGAAGCAAGATCAAGGAGGTGCGAGCGCATTCTTAGGTAAGTTGCACCCTTTACTGGGACGCAAAGCAGATGAAGGAGGACAGTATGGGATCCACAAGACTATGGGTGCTGGAAGAAGTGCCAGGTAAGTAAAAGAACACTTTATTTTGAACTTCAGTACTCTTTAAAGGGGCACTACGGCGAAAAAAAATTAAAATGTAAAATATGTGCAAACATAAACAAATAAGAAGTACATTTTTTCCAGAGTAAAATGAGGCATAAATTACTTTTCTCCTATGTTGCTGACACTTAGAGAATGCAGAAGAAATCTGATAAAAGCGACAGGTTTTGGACTAGTCCATTTCTTCATAGGGGGATTCTCAGGGATTTATTTATTTTCAAAAGCACCTAGTGAATGGCAGTTGCTCTGTCCAACTGCCAAAAAACTGTGTAGCGAGCATGGAAGCTGGCCAGCATCATTGTTTAAATCCTTTTTAGGGAATATCTTTACAAAGGATAAAAGCCTTGCTGAGAATCCCCTATGAAGAGATGGACTAGTCCAAAACCTGTCGCTTCTGTCAGATTTCTACTACCTACTGTAAATGACAGCAACATAGGGAAAAAGTAATTTATGGCTCATTTTACTATGGAAAAACCGTACTTCCTATTTGTCTATGTTTGCACATATTTTAAATTTTACAATTTTTCGCCATAGTGCCCCTTTAATGTTTCGAAAGTGTGTAATAACCCATGTACAACCTGAATCAACGTTTATTGGTTTGATAACTCCTCAAGGACTAACGCCGAAAGCAGGACATGTGGGCACTCAAGGCGCTAATGCAAATATCGGCCATTGGATGCCGAAAGCAGAAATTTGCAGCATTATAGTTTTTGAAATTCATTTTTTGTTTTGAGAACATTAGAAAGTTACTAGTGGAGCTAAGCCTGTTTAAAAACGGGCTAGGCATGTCACTGCGCATGCGCCCGCACATTTCTGCCGCGCACGCCTGCCGCGCCCGTCCCTTCGCCCGTCATCCCTTGTCGCGCGTCACTCTCCCTCAGTGTCTCTGCGTCCCTGCACATGCGCAGAGACATTAGGGTTTTATTATAGAGGATAGTTATTGAAAATTTTGGTCTTTTTTTTTTATTATTATTATCATTTAACGCTGGACCATACTTGACTTTACTTAGATTTCACAAAGCAAGTGTTTTGTGACATTTGGCACACCAGAAATGCAGAAGTGTCCCCCGCCCACTCTGCCAACCCAGAAACTGGCACTCACTGTACCATGTTCAGCATCCATCCAAGTGATTTCAAAGGCCATGTATGGTAGGTTTTTTTATTTAGATATTTTATTTTTAGCATCCCTCTTTAGTTTATTTATAGTGTGTATCGATACATGGAATGCGTCTCTAATTTAATAACAATATTCTGGTCAATGCTTATCAAATAAAATTTATTTAAAGCGGACCTGAACTCAGTCCTCTCTGCTCTAAAAGATAAGCAACAGCATAATCACCTTTAGGGCTCGTTCACACTGGAGGCGCTTTTGGAGTTTTTTAAGCGCTGGCGATTTTTCCAAATCGTCCTGAAAGTGCTTGTGCAATGATTCTCTAGGAGTTCACATCTGAGCGGTTTGTTTCTGTTTCGCTTAGAGAAGCGCTGCATGGACCATTTTTGAGGCGATTTTTCTATAATGGAAGGTATAGGAAAAACGCAAAACACTCACAAAATCGCTTTGTGCAGCGAATGCGTTCGCGTTTTTAAGAATAAATAAACTGTATTTATTCTTTTACAGATCAAAGAGTTCACTTCCTGACTGACGCCAGGAAGTGAAAAAAACGGAATCGCTCTGCAAAAGAATTTACAAAAATGCTTACCAAAACCGGCCAACTCAGAAATCGCCGGGAAAGGGGATAAAAAGGCGTCGACAACGCCCAATTCAAACCGAACGCAATGTGAACGAGGCCTCAAAGAAAAACATTTCGTTGATACAGCTGATACAAATCCTGCGATAAATCTGCGGTGTGTCTACTTCCTGCTTTCATAGAAGCAGACAAAGGGTTAACATCCTGTGCCTTCAAATGAGCTTGTATGCTGCAGCTGCCAGGTGACACAGCTGAGGGATCAAATTACAACTTGTGATTTGACACAGATGAGGGGGGAATTAGGCTAAACTCTCTAAATACATACAGGGTGCATTTCTCGGTTTTCTTTCTGTCCTGTGCAAGAGTTCAGGTCCACCTTAAATCTTCTGCAGAAGCACAACGGGGTGTCTATGTAAATAGGAGCGTGTTTGCAGACATCTTCTCTCCAGGTGACACAGCGGATAACCTACACAGCGCCAATCTAGCGTGTAAACAAGGTAATCATGTGCGAGATGCTATTTTTTTCCACGGTCCCTGCCAAGTGATGGGTGCGGAGGTGGGGGGGTGTTCCTTTTAGCAAGGGGAACGATTGTGACACCACCGATAAAGTGATGTTTCCCGTTCTGTATCTGGGGAGGTAGTCTCTGCACGCTGAGGAGCCCAGCTCAGCTACTCTGCACCGCTTTCCCCATCTATGTCACGGCCAGATCTGATTACTCACTGACAAGCTGTGGTTAGGTTTAGTCATTTGAGTTTTTGCAGAAGCAATATGATGGAAGTGTAACAGCAAACAAAGCTTAACCCCCTCTGCCTGGCATCCCAAGTAACAAAGATGGTGTTAGACCAGTTAAGGGGACCCAATGGGAAGTCCCGGTAGACAAATGTCCGCTTCCTGTTAGCGGCAATCTGGTCCACTAGTTTCTACGAAACACATCAGGACCTTCGTCTGCAGGCTTTGGCCCCTGGGCTACAGGCACAGCGATTGCTTTGGCTGTCGCTTCCGCAATTTTACTAAACTTATTCTGTGGGTGATGTGAATAGTGTTTCCTGCTGAGTCCCCTATTTCTTACAAACGAATGGTCGAGTCCAGATTGCTGCAAGCAGAAAGTGGCTGTGGGTCCCCTAAACTAGACTAGAGCGACAAAGAGTATCAAATAAGATCACTTAGATTTGGTACTTTCTAGAGACCACTGAGATTTGATGCTCTATGGAGATCACTGAGATTTGATGCTCTGCAGAGATCACTGAGATTTGGTACTCTCCAGAGATCACTGAGATTTGATGCTCTGCAGAGATCACTGAGATTTGGTAGTCTCCAGAGATCACTGAGATTTGGTACTCTCCAGAGATCACTGAGATTTGGTACTCTCCACAGATCACTGAGATTTGGTACTCTCCACAGATCACGGAGATTTGGTACTCTCCACAGATCACTGAGATTTGGTACTCTCCTCAGATCACTGAGATTTGGTACTCTCCTCAGATCACGGAGATTTGGTACTCTGCAGAGATCACTGAGACTTGGTACTCTGCAGAGATCACTGAGATTTGGTACTCTCCTCAGATCACGGAGATTTGGTACTCTGCAGAGATCACTGAAATTTGATGCTCTGTAGGAGATCACTGAGATTTGGTACTCTGCAGAGATCACTGAGATTTGGTACTTTCCAGATGTCACTGAGATTTGGTAATCTCCGGAGATCACTGAGATTTGATACTCACCAGAGATCACTGAGATTTGGTACTCTCCACAGATCACTGAGATTTGGTACTCTCCTCAGATCACGGAGATTTGGTACTCTGCAGAGATCACTGAGATTTGGTACTCTCCTTAGATCACGGAGATTTGGTACTCTGCAGAGATCACTGAAATTTGATGCTCTGTAGGAGATCACTGAGATTTGGTACTCTGCAGAGATCACTGAGATTTGGTACTCTCCAGATGTCACTGAGATTTGGTACTCTCCAGATGTCACTGAGATTTGGTAATCTCCGGAGATCACTGAGATTTGATACTCACCAGAGATCACAGAGATTTGATACTCACCAGAGATCACTGAGATTTGGTACTCTCTAGAGACCACTGAGATTTGAGGCTCTGCAGAGATCACTGAGATTTGGTACTGTCTAGAGATCACTAAGATTTGGTACTCTCTAGAGATCAATGTGATTTGGTACTCTCTGGAGATCACTGAGATTTGGTACGCTCTAGAGATCACTGAGATTTGGTACTCTCTGGAGATCACTGAGATTTGGTACTCTCTGGAGATCACTGAGATTTGGTACTCTCTAAGAAATAAGTCAAAACATCCACTTCACGTTTTTGGATGTAGATCATACGTCCAAAAAAGTGCTCCTGTAGGTTCTTGGATGTAGAATCTACATCCAATATTAGAAGCCGCTGTCACGCTGCTCCTGCACATGCTCATGTGTTGCATGCTCACCCACACTATTGTTTAAAGGTGAGTAACTGTTGCTACAGCAAATAACAGCAATCATTCATTAAAAGTTAAGGGTAAAAAAAACAAAGGTTTTACAAGTTTAAAAAAAAATTTAACTTTTTTTTCACTCAAGCTTTAACCTCCACCTAGCCTAACAACCCCTTGTTGACACCTGTAATAACCATACCTGTTTATATGGTGACAGTTGGGGGCCCCAATGCTCTACAGATACATTGCTCTGCCGTTGCCTAGCGATGAATCTATACAGCACAGGGGCCCCTGAACTGTCACCCTAGCAATCACATTCAATCGCTACAGACGCACATGATGGGAATAATGGACTGCCACGTTACCAGGTAGTAATGAAATATGGCATATGTGGTATCATTTTATCTGGCAATGGCTAATTAATATATTTGTATGTGTTTTATAACTATGGGACTTGTC
Organism: Hyperolius riggenbachi; assembly: GCF_040937935.1. Lineage (NCBI taxonomy): Eukaryota > Metazoa > Chordata > Amphibia > Anura > Hyperoliidae > Hyperolius > Hyperolius riggenbachi. The sequence goes on along the minus strand of NC_090648.1, from coordinate 452,456,906 downwards.
AGGTTAAAATTAGGAAGCGTGAAATATGAAAAATTGTGTTTTCTGCATTTACGCCTATTTTTCCCCATAAAATGGACTATAAAATAGGCAATTTTGGGGGGAAAAATATTAACCAGATAAAGCAGAGATTGTCCTAAAATAAACAAAATACATATCACTTAGGGCTCTTTCACATTAGGGCAGCCGTTTGCGTTAACCAAGGTAAGATGAAAGTCCATAGACTTTCATTTTACCTTTCACACTCGACACTGCGTTTCGATGCGTTGCAGTTCCTGACGCACCCGGGCGCAGTTTTTCCTCCAACGCACCCGCGAGCCGGCGTTTTCCGTCGGGTTTAATTACCAGCTACCGCCGCTGATTGCGTCGCACCGCAGATACCCGACGACACGCCGCAGGCAGACAACGCGTGCAGGAGAACGGCTCCTGTTCGCGTTGTCTGATGTGAAAGAGCCCTTAGATGGTATGAGTAGTTAAAAAGTTAGTAATGTATCAAAAGTGTAAAAAGGTCTAAACTCAACTATGAAAATGAAATATTAATGGGAAGCCAATTTTAAATATCTGGCATAGCTGAGTCACATGAGCCTCTTTGAAACACAACCCTGATACAAGACAAGACAAATAGCATTGTATTGCACTTTTCCCCTGGCGCTCTATAGGCAGTAGCGTTATTAGGGAGTCTTGCCCAAGGTCTCCTACTGAATAGGTGCTGGCTTACTGAACAGGAACAGATTGGAACCCTGGTCTCCTGTGTCAGAGGCAGAGTCCATAACCAGTACACTATCCAGCCACTCTTACACAACCCTTCTGTATATTGAGAATCTCCAGTATACAATTTTATAAAGAGGAGTTCCACCTTAAACTCAGAAAAGTTCATTCGTAGAACCCATTGAGGAGATTAGAAGTCCTTTCCATTCAGACTGTGAGTCTCGTCGTCAGTATCATTAGCAAATCACACTGTGACAATGTGAAAAGATATGCATGCACATTCCTTCAACGTCTTAAATAACTCATAAATAGAGACAGCACTGAATTAAACATAGAGGAAATTGGAGACAGTGCTCTTAAATGATCTTGTCTTATCCAGTTACCTTTCAAATTGGGGATCCCTACTCCGAAATGCTGTGCCGGGGGCTGAACTGGTGTAAGCCCTGAGGGGAAAAGAGAGGAAATCACCAGTGATATCGGCCACCTTAAAGGGGGCAAAACTCACACACAATACAAGCAGCTGGGTAGAATTCAGTAACTAGTAAGTCCAGGCCTCGGCATCTGAAGTGGGTGAAAGCAGAACTGCTACTTAACTGATTAACAGCTAGTGGCTTTCATTTGCTACTCTGGATCCCACTTCCTGGGTCAGTAAAAATTAGTATTTTAAGAGATTTGTATGCTCACCCCAAGAAAAGACATAAATGTAATGGTTGGCCTCCAAAACTGGCCTTGTGTGCAAACACTCAGGAAGAATGTCTCCTGCAGGGATCGGGATCCCTTGGGTGACAGTTCAGACAGTTCTGTTGCTATGGAGACAGGATGACAGTGCATGCTGGAGAGGGGGAAGGGTAAGGAGGAGAGTAATGTGCTTGGCTGAGACGATCTGGCACTCCGGCCCTTTGGGTTACACATCAGCCAGTGCGGTGTCGTTATCCCCTAGATCACATGTGTCGAACTCCAGGCCTGGAGGGCCAGAGCCATGCCAGTGTTTAGGATGGACTGAGAAAGAAAGCAATATGTTCTACCTGATGGACCACACCTTTCCTGATTCAGACCCATCAATTAATTTGAGCTGTATCAAAAATGTGTGAGGATCTCGGCCCTCGTAGGACCAGTTTGACATAGCTGCCCTAGATAGATCGTCAGCGTGCCCTAAACGTCATGATGTAGCAATCACGTGTCATCACGCTAAGGTCATGTTACTCATGCGCAATAGAACTTTCAGTCACGGGGACAGAATGTCTGAGATAGGTAGGTTTTTAGAAATCCGTGCAGAACTGTCTGAGGCATCTTAAGAAATGACTAGATTGTGCAGTTTCCTTCTAAAACTGTGCAATAGGAGGAGTCAGGAAGGTCTCTAAGACAGGGCAGTGAGTGAGGGAAATAGCTGTTGCTGAGGTAACCAATACATCTGCTGTATTGATACTGGCAGGCTCTGAGTGAGGAATTCAGCAGGGGGAGGAGCACTTCACAAATCATGGCTAGCCTGCACTGCTGCCCTATCTGTAAAACTGCAATTAAGCACTTCTTAATCTGGGACAGTTTAGGGATGGATCTGCACGTTTCTTAACAGTAGTGCAGCTCTAGAAATTCACAGTAAACTGCTGCTATTAAGTAGGATTTAATACGTTTGTTATTATCATGCAGAACAGTCCCCCTGCTGGTTGTAACTGTTTAAGAAGAAAAAATGTTGGTAATGGTTTGATAAATCTGGCCCACTGAAACAGCTGATAAACAGCTGGTTTCTGAGACATGTACAGTTGCCCTATAATATTACAATGGCCGGAAGCAGCGCTGGAAGCTCCAAAAAGAACTGCATCATTCTCCGTATGCACGATTCACCATACAGCACATTTAGTTTAGTAATGTCCCACCTCCTCCTGGCTTGGATATTGCTTGTGGCGGTACTAAAGTAAATGTGCACCCCGTACGGAGAATGGTGCAGTCCTTTTCGGAGATTCCTGCGCTGCTTCTGGGCAGTGCAATATTATAGGGCAACTGTGCAGGTCTCCGAAACCAGCTGTTTATCAACTGTTTTCGGAGACAAAGTTCTATTGCGCACGAGTAACGCGACCTTAGCATGACGACATGTGATTGCACGTCATGACGTTTAGGGCACGCCGATGATTTAGGGGATACCAACACCACACCAGCCACCTTGCCCAAGAATGCTCTAGCATGTGTACGAAACATAGACTGCTAGGTACATTAGACTATGTCTATGGTAAGAATAGATTGGAAGCTCCTCTGAGAACAGTCAGTGACGTGACTATGTGATCTGTAAACTGCTGCAGAAGATGCCCATGCTATATAAATACATAAGAATAAGAATAATCCTTCTGAAGAGGGAAGTATGAGGGAGGGAAGGAAGCAAAAGAATTCAAGTGAATGTAGCTGCAGATTATCACCTTCCTCCCTTTATATACTGCAACCTGTTAACAAAGGAATAGCAATAAGTTAACAGCCAGTCCCTTCTTTATAAATAGGCTCCTGGGAGTTCAGACTTTAAACATTGGGCCTAATACATAAACCGCCAGTAAATCTGTAGTGCACAGCAATCCTGCCGCTACTAACACTAGAGGGGTAACACAAGAGGGTTAGAAATGTGTTGCGCAACTAGCATTACTGGTTAACACTTGTTTAACGTGAACCAAGTACCATTTTAAGCACCTAGGTCATCTCAATAGTACATTAAAAATGCATGTCAATAATGCGGTTCACTGTTAAAAAAAACTTCAATGATACCTCTTTTTTACATTTAAGAGTTTAGCAGGCAGCTTTTTACCCTACTTCCATGGCCTTTCTGACCCGTAGACATTTCTGGCAGATAAGGACTGATGTGATTGACTAGCGTGTAAGCCCCCCACCCAGTATAGCCCTCTCCACAGTAGCCAGATGTGCCCCCTGTACAAATCATTCCCTCTCTCCATAGCCAGATGTGCCCTGAGGATGATACAGCTGTGCCTCAAGACGCCACTAGATGGCGTCATAGATATGAGACACAGCGATTGCCTCACAGGAAAAATCCCGAATCATTGCATAGCTGACACATTGCTTGCACGCTCCACTCCACAAGCCAGGAGACACAGGTAGCCTTGAGCAGCGCACTCTGCACACCATTGCAGTGGATGGGGGACACAGACACAGCAGGGAGCCAGCTGGCAAGAGCACGATCACTAGTGCAAGATCCTTAAGCTCCTCTGCCAGTAACAAAACCTGCTCCACCTTCAGTTCTGCTCCACTCACTCACATATAATCCGAGGGGGTAACTTTTCAGCACATTTTTGTGGTGAAAAGTTAGGCTTATACGCGAGTATATAAGGTACATGACTTCCGGTCCACCGCAGGTGGCTGCACGGTAACGTAGGTATGTGCTCGCGTTAGATAGGGCACTTCCAGGGCAGCAGACTGCAACGTGGGGAGCCCAGGGGCGTGGTGCATTAAATTTACCGCACCCCACCGCCCCAGTGTGAAAGGGCCCGAGAGGACTCACAGGAGGGACTGTATGGACAGCCATTAAGCAGAGAACTATAGAAGCTACTTTGCTGACCTCAAAGGAAAAATATATTAGTTTCCTGACCTCTGGGCCAGTACACTTTTTGGTTATATTTTCATAGTGGTTCTGGGTCATTATGAGCTATCTGGGTATTCCGTAGTAGTACTGATCCAAACCCAATCCAATAGAGCCATATCAATCCATGTCATGCACTGGTGAGCACCAGAAAGTCTGAAACAGGCTGTCTTCATGTTGGGCTGGTGTGGATCTGTAAAATGTATAAGCTGTAGACTCACTGTTACTGTTACACACCAGCGGTTCTGGATGTGTGCCTGGCTTCAGTGGCATAAAGAAATGATTGGCATATTTGGGAGCGATGCATTATGGGAAAGCACAAGACTGCTGAATTATTGCAAATACCTTCTACCATAAGAAGGCAAAATTATATTGGTCCTGATTTACTAACACATCTTGCCTCTCCATTGGGTACCTTATATACTCGCGTATAAGCCTAATGTGTGCTGAAAAGTTACCCCCTCGTCTTATATGCGAGTCAGTGGAGCAGAACAGATGGTGGAGCAAGTTTTGATACTGGCAGAAGAGCGCAAGGATTATGCAGTAGTGATCCTGCTCTTGCCAGCAGGCTCCCTGCTGTGTCCGTGTCCCCCATCCCCTGCAACATGGTGTGCATAGTGCACTGCTCAAGAATACTTGTGTCTCATGGCTTGTGGAGCGGAGCGAGCAAGCAATGTGTTAGTAGTTCAATGATGTGGAATTCTTCCTGTGTGGCAATTGCTGTGTCTCATATCTCTGAGGACATCTAATGGTGTCTTGACTTGAGAACAGCTGTATCATTCTTGAGGCACATCTGGCTATGGGGAGGGGGTCTGCCTTCTACTGGTGGCACATCTGGCTATAGGGAGAGGGGATGACTTGTACTGGGGCCACACCTGGCTACTGTGGAGGGGACTATACTGGGGAGGGGGGTTATACATGAGTCAAACGCTTTTTCCTGGTTTCTGAGGCAAAAGTGAGTACCTCAGCTTGTACGCGGGTCGGCTCATATGCGAATATATGCTGTATATTAAAAGGGAAAAATGTAATGTAGATGTTCAACAAAACAAACAATCCAATAGACTAAAATGCTGAAGCTCTCCTCCTGTTTTTAGAAAGAAAAGGATTTCAAGGCTAACAAAACAGGAGAGCAAATAAGACTCATGCAGCTGAGCCTAGACAATATCTTCTGTTTCTGACAGACTATTCCAGTCTGTGACTCATCTCTCAGCTCCAGTCCCAACAGGCAGTCTAGCAGCCATCTCCGGGCTCCACAGGAATAAATGGGATGCCGCATCACTGACCAATGACAGAGCACGTTTATAGGCCCTCCCGCACGGCCAGAGGAAGAAGCGGTGCTAGCAGTTACATCACAAGCGCAACTTCAATCCAAAGGGCGCCCCATAGATTTCATTAGAAGAGAGGACCAGAATACACTGGGGATGGCTGGGGAGTTTATTTTTGTTTTGGCTCAGCTAAACCAGGCGCGCCGTAAAATATCAGGGCAGAAAATCAGCTAAGTTGGCAACAGCAAACCAAATAAGTTGTTTACATGTAACTTCACTCATTTTCATAGATATTGGTCAGGTGAATCACAATGTTTTCTTACAGCTCTTGTGGACTTCACTGATCACACAGCCTCACTAGATTGTCTATAAAGAGAAATGTAAGAAAAATTGCATACTTGTATGGAGTGGTTGCTGCTGCTGGGTCCCCAAGGCAATGTGAGGTTTTCACTAGTATGGTGCGATTTCTTTGCGGAAAATTCATAAACAAATTTGCATGCGGATGCGAATTTGCATGCGTTTTCGTGTATCTTTGCAGGTATGCGATTTTAATCGTATCAGTGCCTGCGTGTTTTTACATTGATTTTACACTAAAACATATGCAAATTTGCATAAAAATTTGCAAAGCAAAAACGCGAATTTCCTATTAATTACATTACATGCGAATCGCACAATAGCCTTGCGGTGTGCGAATTTTGATGGCTCTGCTGTGCAGACTTTTCCTGCACAGTAAACGGCTCAGTTTTCCTGACAAGTGGAAACAGGCCCATTGACTTTTATTGGCTATGCGAATCCGCAGAAAACGCATGCAGATGCGCTCTAGTGGAAACGGGCCCTAAATCCACATGGCCAAAGAACAGATCTGCACATAGGCAGTGCGAATTTATACACATAGACATCTGATCGTACACCGACAATCATTTCAGGGCCTATCCGGTCCCCTTTGTCAAGGCTAGGGCAGGCTGGTATGTATTGTCTGTCGTTAATAAAATATTATCCCTATTAATGTGGCCATACACAATACAATAAAATAATCCGCTTTTACATCAATTCCATAAAAACAATCAATTGTCCTGAAACATTTTCTTTGATTCGAGTGAGAAATCCGATTGGATTTCCCATTTTTTTCAACACTGGAACAGACTGGCAGAGGAGGACGGGGGAAGTCTCTACTGAGGTAAGTATACAAAAGGTCAGGTTGCAAACCTCACAGTGTTTGCCCATTGTAAAATCTATCTTTCCTCTCCCCTCCCTGATACACATTCTTAAAGGTAATCAGAGATGAGTCTTCCCTCTTTTTTTTTTTACTTAGCAGGGGCTTCCTCCAGCCCCATAAGCATGGATGTGTCCCTCGCCGTACTCCTGTGATCCCCTGTTGAGCCATGGTGTGCCCCGGTAAGCGGCTCAGTGACGTCAGTGGGGGACCTTCCGTGCATGCGTGGACTATCTGTGCACACGCAGAAGGCCCCAGCTGACGTCAGTCAGTCACACTGTGTATGACTAAGCCGCGTACCCAGAGTGGACGGCGGCTGAAAGGGAGATCGCAGGAGGACGGCGAGGGACACAGCCATGCTTATAGGGCTGGAGGAAGCCCCGAGTAAGTAAGAAAAAGGCAAGAAGACTCATCTCCTAGTCTCTTGAAATTTATTGCAGGTTGTGACATCTTTACTGCTGCTAGGTGCATCACTGTGTGTTTCAAAGTGAACAGAAACAACACCTTGCGTCCCAGAGTTCTCCGGGACATACCAATATACAGTGAAAGTGTGGCCAGTATCTGCCCCTCCAAGAAAGGAGTGAGGCCACTATTGTCCCCCCCCCCCCAAGAAAGACAAAAAGCCCAGGATCTAGTCCCCCCTCCAAGAAAGACATGCGGCTAGATTATCTGACACCCCTCCCTTCCCCCATCCCCCCCCCCCCCAATTGGCCTGTATCTGCCCCCCTTTCTTCTCCCACCCCATCTTATTATTCAGAGCAGCTGCAGCAAAGCACAATTACCTGGTCCATCGCCAGCTCCTCTCCAGCACTGCAGCAACATCTCTCTGTAAGTTACCGATTGTCACATGACATGCCTCAGGAGCCTATGGTGAGATGCTGCAGCACGGTGATAGGCTGCAGTGCTGAGAAGGAGAGAACACAGCAATGGACCAGGCAATTACTGCAGCTGCTCTGCATATTAAAGCGGACCTGAAGATAAAATTAAAAAAAATTTGTTTCACTTACCTGGGGCTTCTGCCAGCCCCCTGCAGCCGTCCTGTGCTCACGCCGTTTCCAAACAATCCTCCATTCCCCCGCCACAGCTCACTTTCATCCACACCGACTTGTAAGTCGACATCCCGCAGTGAAAGTGAGCCGCAGGATCCTTTGGTAACTACGTGGGCACAGGTTGGTTGCAGGGGGCTGGCAGAAGCCACAGGTAAGTGAAAATCTTTTTTTTCATCTTCAGGTGTGCTTTGAGATATTGCCGGTGTTCCAACATTTTAGCATACCCGACAGAATAGCATACAAATGCTACTGAGCATGTGCAAAGTCATGCAGGGCATACATTAACCCCATAATACCCATCAGCAGCATTAACCTTTTCAACCCCAGTTAGCTGTCTGTGTGCTGATGTGCAATCTCCACTATCCAAGTGGACATAGAGATAGAATAAAAAGTTGTCCGAGCGAAGCGAGGACCGAGCCCGCAGCCCAGCGAGCGAAGCGAGCGGGCAAGGGGACACTGATTCTACTAACAAGGGGTATATCACTTTAAATGTATGCTATTCTGTCAATGTATGCTGGTTAGTTGGAACTCCGGCACTGCCAAGGAAAGGAAGTGTACCTCTCTAACGGGAACACATACAGCAACACAATTTGTAGTAAAATAATGGGGAGGACATCTAAGGAGTTTATATTGAGGTCTATCACCCATCTGTAAAGAATTCCAATGTGAAGTGAGGGTAGTACTCAGCAGAAATCACAACCTGCTGCACTCTCTCCATCAAACAAAACAGAACAAAGTTCTGGCAGTTATTCCGCCCTTTGTAAATCAGTAAATTGGGCTGGAAGTTTTCACTCTGGTGTTAGGAGTCCAGCCTTGCCTGTCATCTGTGAGATATAATATAAGTCACCTCTCATCTAGGATTACAATGGGTACTGTGTCCTGTCCTTCCCAGCAGCAGCAGCGGGCCGGCGTCGGGAAAGAGATGAAATGCTCTCTGCACAGCAGTGACATCACACGGCTCAGCTGTCACTTGCTGCAGTCCGCTTCCGGCAGCTGTGACATTCCCAGCATTCACAGAGTCAAGCTGAGTGACAGCTGCAGGATCAGGATAGTTACAGCTTCCCAGGAATAAAGTCCCTGCTTCCGATTCTGGAGCATCTACTCCAGGCTGAAACAATGTGATGGCATTTAGCAGTGTAGCCAATGTTACAGTGGGCTGCCATGATAATGTCGGGTCATCTTTCTGTGGCAGATGGCTGAGCCCAGAGTGGAGTTTCTGTGAAATTCCACCTTTGTTAAAAGAAAAGTAAAAAACTACCATAAAAATCTGTTAGTGCGTTGCTATGTATTTTCCTTATTAATGTGGGATAAAACTCTGACATTCACTAAAAAATGTGTTTTATTGCCCATACAGTGCCCCAGTGATAAAGCCTGTGGTTAAGGAGCTTTCCACCGAAGAACAAAGTGCTGTGTTTAAATGTTTGAATGATGTTCTGCTGCTTTTTTTTTGTGCTAGATTGAACACTGTGCTTCAAAGAGTTTACAGAAGTCACAGATGCTAGCTTCACACCTTACCATGGATAAATAATGGGCAGCTAGAACGGAAGGTGGTAACCAGGCAGCTCATTTAGGTTAGGTGCACACTTAGCAGAAACTCTAACATTGCAGAAAGCGCAGCCTTTTTGCCGCTACTGAAATATTGGCCGCAGGAAAAAAACGCATATAAAAAACGTATATTCATTATGTATGCGTGCGTTTTTGAAAACGCTGGTTTTGTTGCACAATATGCTAAAACGCATCAAAAATGCACATAATGAAAGTCAATGGAAATGCAATGGTATGCGTTTTTCATGGGTTTTACGTGAGTTTTTATATGCGTTTTTATAAAAAAAATTGTTTTGAGATGTATTTCCGCTTCCTGTTGTCTTCCTAGTTATTTTCATAAAACGCAATTGGAAAATGCCTACAAAACGCAAATGCATTAAAAGCACGCAAAACATTTGAGAAACGCATCTGTGGTAAAAAACGCTATCACAGACAGCAAACTGTAAGGACCATGGTCATGACATCACACTGTGGGAGGGGTTTCAACACAATATCAGCCATACAGACCCCCTTGATGATCTATTCAAGAAAAGGTAAAGATTTATCGTGGGAAACGGGGTATTAGCTACTTTTTAAGCTTTGTACACAGTTACGAGGCATGTCGCCAGGCGGTTATCGGTGTCCGATCCCCGCCTGGCGACATTCCAGGGCCCAGGCTGTACAGACTTGTTGCTAACCTCTAGGCTACCAATGCATTCTGTTTCCACACAGGGGCAGGAGCTTGTCACAGTGGGAGGGGTGAGTGGAGAGAGCAATGCTCCTGGCAAGCACGTGGCAAATTGATCAGCTGGGCGAAGCGCCGTAGGGCACCAGGGGCCACTGAGCACATAGATTCTCGGCTGAAGTGATAGTTATCGCCAGCCTCGGCGAGTTTCATCTATCTTGTGTACACAGCTCATAGTACATGGAAGTGGTAGTATTACCCAGCCATTGACCTATGAACACTGGCAGCAGCTTTGACAGTCTGAGTTGGGATCAGTGATATGGCTGTGTGTCGATGTGCCATTACTGGTGCACATAGCCCCACAGGTCACTCGGTTTCCTCCTGGTCTGCTCCATTGTGCCCCTCCAAAAACTCACTGACTGGACAAGTCACATGCTGCACACAGCCTCTCATGAAGCGGGGTGAGGCAGGTTCCTCAAGCAGCGGCAGTGAGGGGGGGGGGGGTGCAGCCCGTCTGGCAGTGGGTGGGGGGGAGTGCCGAGCTGGAGGGGATAGCAGCCAGGAAGTACAATGTGCGGCACTGCAGGAAGTGACACAGTGAGTGGTGGAATGCAACTAAGAAAGTAGGTAATTGCTTCCCCGCTAGTGATGTTAGTATTTATATAGTGCCAACATCTTCTGCTGCGCTGTACAGAGTATATTGTCTTGTCACTTAACTGTCCCCCAGAGGGCCTCACACTCCTACCACATTCATATGTCTATGTATGTATTTTGTAGTGTATAATGTATTGTAGTCTAGGGCCAACGTTCGGGGGAAGCCAATTAACTTATCTGGTTAAGCAGAAGCCCAGCCTTTCTTCAGCACAGAGTAGAGAAGGGTTAAAAAATTAGGTCAGGTTTTAACTGCTCTCTGTATCCCAGGTGGGGAGATTGACCCTACATCCTGTCCCAGCAACTCAACAAGAAGCAAAGGAAATCCCTGTAGAGGGAGAGGAAATCCCACCTCTGACATCATTATCCCCAGTGGGAGATTTCCCTCCAAGAGCTGTAAACATTCTAGAATTCACCACACTTCCTGGGCTGATGACAACTGTCACACTACCGCAGGGACAGTAAGGAAGAGAGGAGAAATCTGCCTAGCTAGGAATGAAATGTAAAAAATAAATAAATAAAGCAGCGATTAGAGAGGAACGTTAGCGAAAAGGGGAATAAAATAAATAAAAACATTGCAAAGTGAGATTGCCGGTGGCTGTCCTCCTCCGACCCCTGGATCCACCACCCAGCGGGCCAGTAACCTTGCAACCTGACGTTGGCACAGTCCAACCGCGTGCACTCTCCCATCGCACTCCCACGGCCGCAAGCATTCGGCGCCTGCGCAGAAATACTGCGCAAATGCAGAACTCTCCTGGTGACAGGAGCAGGACAAGGCAGTGCACCCCAAATTGCAAAGTTATCAGGCCTCTTGGCGAAGGATCTAGGCAGCGGAGGAAGACAGGGAGAGCCCGATCAGCCTGAAGGGGGCTGCAGGAAGCCACATGTAATTTTTTTTTTCTTCTTATCTCAGGTTCTCTTTAAAGAGACACTGAAGCGAAAAAATTTTTATGATATAATGAATTGGTTGTGTAGTACGGATAATTACTAGAACATTAGTAGCAAAGAAAATATTCTGATATTTTTATTTTCAGTTATATAGTTTTGTTTTTTTATAACATTGCATCATTCTCTAATATTTGCAGTTTACACACTACTCAGCATTCTAAATGTTTTTACAGAGCAGGCTACTGAACTTTTGAACCCCTTCTCTGCAGAGAAAAAGAAAATCCAATGACTGACAGTTGAAATAAAAAGCTTCAGAAGACAGAGCTCTCTGCGACTTAGAAAGTCGGAGCTCAAGTTTCTTAACTCTTCCTGTACTGGAAACAATATTAGACTTATGTCTCTGTTCCTAATGTTTCATTTCTTAGCTGTACTACACATACAAATCATTATATCATCATCATTTATTTATTTTGCTTCAGTGTCTCTTTAAACTGTTTTAAATTTCTTACAACCATTTATACAATAATCTAACTTGTAACACCAACAAAAAAGTAATAACAAGAACTGTATATTTTATACGCGGAGGCAACTTTGTACATAGGAAACTCTGTAACTCGAGTCGTTTGTAAGTAGGGGACTAGTACTACCCGTAATAATAATAGCCTAGCTGCATTGTGTGCTTATCTTGTTTGAATAATCTGCTTTTACACAATCCATTTCCTTCTCTCATGTTGTAAATTGTGTGTGCACTGCTTATCATCCTTGTGCAGATCTTATCAGCAGTGAAACATTTGCTGTGTACAAAAGAGTGATAAGTCATTTCTTAATCTGAACAGTGCCAGTCCTATGCCAGTAAAGAGAGCCAAGATCAGTTATGTAATTATGAGGGTCATCCAGGAAGTACAAACCATTTTCAAGGCAGTGTTCTCACTTAAGTAGAGAGCTGCCATTTTGTCCATTCTCCGCCCATCGCTAAACTGACAGTGAACGGCTATTTCATGCATAGGAGCCAATCACACTTGTCACTCTGCAACGGATCCGTGAAATCCATTGTAGTAAGCGGGCCACACTTTTGTGCCATCCGCGATAATACCGGGTAGGCGGTTGCGTTCCCCATATAGCCTATAGGGGTAACGCATCTGCCACATACTACAGCCAGACCACAGCGCACCATCACAGCGGACACTACACTGTCTGCCTACGCAGTGTTTGGGGGTCTTGCCAAAGGCCTCCTAATTGAATAGGTACTGGCTTACTTAAAAGGAAGGGCCAAGAATCAAACCCTGTCAGAGGCGGTCTCAACTATTACACTATCCGGCCACCACCAAGGTTTTCAATCCCTTTCTTGTGTTAGCATCACACTCCTCACCTATGAGTTGAGGGGGGGAGGAATTCCATGTTAATGCTGCTGAACAAACAGTTAGCAGCGTTCTGCAGTCACGTGACAATCGGTGCATGGAGAGAAGAGATTAAGCTGACAGATTCAACTGGCATTACACGGAAACAAAACCTTGCATGGCAGATAAAAGCAAATGGCTGTTACATTCTGGATGACCAATGTATATTGTATTATGAAATTAAGCCTAATCTTAAAACATTTAACCACACTGAAATATATGTATTCTAACGTAAGGGTGCCTCTGGCTTACATTGAAAGAGTACCTAAAGTGAAATAAATGTGCCCAGTCTAACTTACCTGGGGCTTCTTCCAGACCCCTGTAGTAATCCTGGGCCCTCCCCGTTCCGCTCTGTTCATTTTAGCAGCCGTCACCTCTGAAAGCTGCGTGTGCGGCCCCAAGGCCACGCCCTGCCTTAAGTGCGCTCCTGTAGCTTGTAGTGCTCTGCGCATGCACAATTCGTAAAAATTGCAACTGCGCATGCACCAAATGCTCCCACTACCACTACTGAAGCGTGATCAAGGAGGTGGCGGCCAGGGCAGCGTATGCGCAGTGCCAGTCGGCCAGCTTTCAGAGGGGCACAACAGCTGGATGGAACAGAGCGAAACGACTGCAGGGGACCAGGAAGACTGAAGAGGGCTGGAAGAAACCCCGGTTAAGTTAAACTGGCCCTTTTTATTTCACTTTGGGTTCCCTTTAAGAGACTGCAGAATAAACTTACCAGTCATCCCAAGAGGAGCTGCTTCCTGAAAAACTCTGAGAAGGTTTTAGCGGTGAATTCCGATATTTCCTCCAGTTAAAATGATCCATGTTTGTCTCCGGTCTCCCCCATGTGACAGACGGCAGAGTCAGGACAGGATGAGCCCCCAGCGAGTGCTGTGTGTCTCCTGCCTGTGTCTCAGCAACACTCTGTCACCCTTACACAATGCCCAGGCACTATTCATCCACACTGGAAGTCCCGAAACCAGATCCCCAACAGCTGATGACACTGAGAGGCCGGCAGGCTGGGTCAGCGAAAGCCACAGATCTCTGGCAGAGGCTCAGACAACTCTCTGCATAGACAAAGCCAAGTCTAAAGTGAAAATGATTTTACTATAGTTCTGGCACAGTAATCACTGGCGCACATACCCTTTCCCAGCATCCTATTAAAGAGGCCCTGTAGTGACAAAGTAAAATGCAGGAATATATTCAGGATATCCACTTTTACAGTAATTTTCCTGGTTTTCAGCATCAGAAAGACCACCTATACCTATATTTTGCTGTATATTGGTATGTAGCCCCACCCTCCCAGGAATGTTTAGCCTAGGCTACTAGGCCCCATTCACACTTAGAAACGCAAAACGCCAGAGATTTTTTCCAGCGTTTGCAGGAGTGATTTTTCCGCGATTTCACGCGGAAAAATCATTGAACAGTGGCTTGGTGTATCTTGGTGTTAAAAGATACCCAGAAGTCTCCCCACTCTCATTGTGTGTCTCATTGGTTCATAAGTAAAATTTATTTCTCCTCTCACAATCACACAGCTGCAATAAAGCGTTATTATTTCCAAACAGTGGATGGTGGCGATGATTAGAGGTGAAATGGGACTCTAGGATTGTTTTTTTCCCTCCGAAGGCTAAGTGGACATATGCTTTAAAGGGGACATGAGGAAAGAGGAATACGAGCAGGGTTACCACCTCATCCCTTTAAATACCGACACATCTAAGTTATACAGGTTCTGGGGCTACTCACACATAATCAGTGGCTAAACTGCATCTAACTAGCCACAAGGCATGTATAATTCCTATGTGTTCATATTTAAAGGGATGAGGTGGCAACACTGATACGAGGCTGCCATATGTATTGGATTAGCGGCATGCTTGCGTCAGGTGTGTGCTTCAGACACTACAGCAGCCAAACAGATCAGCAGGAAAGCCAGGTAACTGGTATTGTTTAAAGAGAATCTGTAAAAAGCAAACAAAACACACAAAAAAAATAAAAACAGCCCCTGGGGGGTACTTACCTTGGGAGGGGAAGCCCCTGGATCCGAATGAAACTTTCCCTGTCCTCTTCACCCTCCGGGATCCAGCGCTAGCAGCACCCGAACAGCAGTCATGTAAATATTAACCTTCCACAGCCCGAGCGGGTCCACTCTACTGCACAGACGACAGCCAGCAATCTTTCTATAGGGTTAAAGCACCACCCGGAAGACGGAGGGAAAACTGCAGCGCTGGATCCCAGGGAGGAGAGTGAGTACTGAGCTGCTGCAGAACTCCCTGGCAGCATGATTTTTTCCAGGTTTCAGGATCTAAAAGCATGAAAAAAAAATTGCACCACTTTTAGACCCCAAAATGCTGTAGACAATCAAAAGATCAGAATCTGCAAAAGATCTGTTCCTGCAAAAGATCCGTTCCTGCAAAATGCATCCATAGTCTATGACAGTGATGGCGAACCTTTCAGAGGCCGAGTGCCCAAACTGCGACCCAACATCGACTTATTTATCACTGAGTGCTAATGTGCACGCCGCACTGAAAAATGGGCATGGCCATGACATTGTATGGGCAGAGCTAATGTAATAATGTAACAGCGAGGCATAAGAAAGCAGTGTTTCCGCCATGATGTGGTGAAACGAGGATTCGCATCATGGGTGTGCAGAAACTGTGTGATGCTATTTATTGGTATACCCGCCGTAACCCCAAAGCAGCAAATATAGCCAACTATGACCATTAAATAATAAATGCAGCAACAGTTACCCCAGACACCAGAAAATAAACGCAATGTGGGCAACATTTCAGCAGAAAATAAACGCAGTCGGCAACATTTCAGCAGAAAATAAACGCAGTCGGCAACATTTCAGCAGAAAATAAACACAGTGGGCCACATTTCAGCACAAAATAAACACAGTTGGCAACATTTAACCAGAAAATAACACAATGTGGATCATATTTCACCAGAAAATAACGCAATGTGGGCCACATTTCCCCAGAAAATAAACGCAGTCAGCCACATTTCACCAGAAAATAACGCAATATGGGCCACATTTCACCAGAAAATAAATGCAGTAGGCCACATTTCACCTGCAAAAAAAGTTTTTTACTCACCTGACAGAAGTCTCCTCTCCCGGCCAGCCTCTGGCGCGCAGCTCCCCGGACGATCCTCCTGCAGTCTCCCGCGCTGACAGGCAGAGAGCAGGGCTACGGAAAGATGGCGCCCGAAGCCCTGTACTGGAGACACAAATAGTCTCCAGTACAGGGCCTCGGACGCCATCTTCTCGTAGCCCTGCTCTGCCTGCCGGAAGACTATGGAGGCTGGAGCGGGGCTGTGGGCTATGAACTGGCTTGGCGTCTAGTAGACGTCGTGGCCAGTTCATGCAGGACATAGCTCAGATTCGGCCACGCGTGCCGGATCTGGCACGCGTGCCATAGGTTCGCCATGGCTGGTCTATGATATCTGCAGATCCTCATACACACCTTGTTTTAACAGACATTCATCTGCAGATCTGACAATCATCTGCAGATCTGAAGATCCATCCTGATGGATCTGCCTACCTCCCAACATTTGAAGGATAGAAAGCGGGACACTTAGGCCACACCCCTGGCCACACCCCCAACCCCCTAGTCACACCCACCAATTTTTAAAAAAAATATTTTAAATTAATAATATTAATTACTCCCGAAAGGGGAGGCGCGTGAGGGTGCCAGTGGGTGGGGAGGAGGGTGAGGGTGGCCGTGGGTGGGCAGAGGGGAAAAAAACAATCGAGGCAGCCCGGGGATGCGGTATGCGGCATGGATGGCCGCCACGATTAAACTTCTCCCTCCCTCCCTCCTAATGTGCCCCCCAGTGTCCCCTTCCCCGCAATGCGCATGCGCATCGGAGCGGGCTGTAAATCTTACCATTGCCTCCATGCGTACCGGGATCTCATCTGGTCTTCTCGCTTCCTGCTTCCTGTGACGTCACAGGAAGCCTAGAAGAGCTAGATGGGATCCCGGTACGGCAGTGGTAAGATTTACAGCCCGCTCCGCTGCACATTTTACTCTGCAGGGGGAAGAGGAGGGAGGGAGAAGTTTAATGGTGGCGGCCATCCATGACGCATACCGCATCCTCGGGCTGGTGCCTCGATCGTTTTTTCCCCCTCTCTCCCCAGCGGCCGGGACCAGGGGGGGGGCAGCGCGGGATAGCGGGAGGGCCCCCCAAAATCGGGACCGTCCCGACGACTTTGGGACGGTTGGGGGCCCTGGATCTGATCTGCAGATGAATGTCAGTTAAACAAGGTGTGTATGAGGATCTGCAGATATCATAGACTATGAATGCATTTTGCAGGAACAGATCTTTTTCAGGAACTGATCTTCTGCAGATACTGATCTGTTGAATGTGTACAGCATCTTCGTGTACAGCATCTTGCAAAGATTTTTATCTGGTGGGGACTCGCAGGGGCAAACGCAGGATTTTTAAGGGGGGGATTCCTGAAAGGTCCAGAGGCACTTATGTCCCTGAGTGCTTCCGAATACAGGTGGCTCCATACTGCCCATGCACAAAAGTGCGCTGGTGTATTACGGAGCTGCCTATCTTTGGAAGTACTCAAGGACACAAGTGTTTCTGAGGGCTTCTGGAAGCAGCAAATTTGAACAGGGGACAGCGCTGGAACAACTCCCCGAGAGAGGAACGGGAGATACACTTAGTTTGGACAATTCAGTGGAATATGTCACATGTCACATAGCGCAAGCGATACCCATATGATGCAGGAATATATGTATCTGCGGAAGATGGCGGCGCTATATAAATACTAAATAATAATAATTTGCCTCACCAGGATTGCACTTTTATTTAGCTTTCCTCTATGACAAGAAGACACAGCCAGCCAGCACTAGGGGAAGAGGGAAACAAAGGTGAATAAAGGAGGCTGGTGCACACCAAGAGGACTTCTGAGCGTTTTTCAAACCAACATTGATTTGAAAAGCGCTTGGCTAATGTTACCCTATGTGGGTGTTCCCACAGCAGCGTTGTGATTTTTTCAAAATCGCAGGTATACCGGATGTACCATTTTTTTTGAGTGATTCATTCAGAAATCGCTCTGAAAATCGCACTCACTAATTGCTAGCGATTGCTATTGTGATTTTGGCGTGCACTAGCCCAGAGAGAAGAGGAGTAGAGAGAAATTGAGAATAGCCTGAGATGGAGCATTATCTGTATTGCAGTCCCACATCACACACAGGCTACTTGCCTGTAATAGGACTCCTGTCCCTGCCAGTCTCACACAAGTCAGAAAGCAGCCCTCCTGGAGTCTAGGGACTGTCAAAAAATGTTCACCTTGTTTAACAAGATGCAGTCATTATGACATAGGGGAGAGACAGATTTTGCCCATGGACCCTCCAGGTAAGCTCTACATCATGCTGTGTGTATATATACCAGCTTGCCTGCCCTTTAATTGCAGTTTTATCAGCTAGCCTAGTATTTTGCATTGTCTTACAACAACAAACCTGACACCAGCCCTAAATCACTGAATGAAAGGGGGCCTGGGGGGGGATTAACCCCCAGGTGGAGTGGAGAGACTGAGATAGAGCAGATAGCAAATCTGTATTGCAGTCCCACATCACACAGAGGCTACTTGCATGTACTGTGTCTCCTGGCCCTGCCAGCCAAATCCAAAAAAGCTTTATTGGCAGGACCAATTACATTTAGCATTGCCAAAGCAAAAACAAAACATTAACAACATGGTGGGGAGGATTTTGGGAATAGGGGAATGATATAGGTATACCGTCCATAGGGGTGTGGAGGATGTAAGGGATGGTCAGCCTCTCACACAAGCTGCAGGCAGCCCTCCTGGAGTTTAGGGACTGTCAAAAACTTTTCAACCTGTGACATACCTTATGTAGCGGTCTACATGCAGTTTTTACAATCGGGAAAGAGCTGAGTTTTTCCCACAGACCCTGCTGGCAAGCCTCTGTATATTTACCAGCTTGTCTGCTTCAGTGATTTCAGAGAATTTTTTTTTAAAGGTACAGGAGTCTCAGGGGGGTGTTCCATACATCCAGAACCCCCATCTGGATACGCCAGTGGGGAGGTCAGCTCAACAGAATAGACTGTGTAGAGTATGGCTCTCATACTACATGGAAGGGGGTAAACGGTGTGTAAACGGTGTGTACACAGCTTTAGCCAGCACCTAATCAGTGAGGAGACTTTGGGCAAGACTCCTTAATACTGCTACTGCCTACTAAGCCCATCCTAGGGGCTGCAGCTCTGGCACTCTGCAAGGCCTGGAACCCACTAGGGGCTGGTGCACACCGGAGCGGTTCTGAAGCGCTTTTTAAAATGCTTGCAAGGGGGAAACCGCTTGGCTAATGAAAGTGAATGGGATGGTGCACACCAGAGCGGTTCGTTTTTTCCACAAACGCAAACTTAGGGGCTGCAGCATTTTTTAAATTTCTGAGGCGTTTCTGCCTCAATGTTAAAGTATAGGAAAGTGGAAAACAGCTCTGAAAAACGCTACATCAGAGCAGTTTTGCAGGCGTTTTTGTTACAGTAGCTGTTCAGTTACAGCTTTACTGTAACAATATATGAAATCTGCTACACAAAAACGCTCCACAAAACGCTAGGCATGTTTAGAAAACCTCTCTAAACATGCTGAGAATTGCTCTGAAATCTGCTTCAAAAACCTTAGCGTTTTTACGGATCTGCTAGAGGCTTTTGGTGTGCACTGGCCCTTAGGCCCCGTTCACATCTGAGCATTTTGCCGGCGATTTCTGCAAAACGCTCAAGCGCTAGCGCTGTTTAAAGTGCTAGTGCAATAATAACCTATGGGCCCGTTCTCACTTGGGCGATTTGCGTTAATCGCCGGCGATTAACGCAAATCGCCCCCAAAAAATTTGTATCCTGCACCATTTTCAGGCGATTTTCCAGCGATCGCGTTTCAGTGCTATAGAAGTGCTAAACGCAATCGCTAAAAAATCGCCAAGTGTGAATGGCGATTTTTTTCGTGTTCAGCACAAATAAAATAGATTGAGCAAAACGCTAGCAAAAGCTCTAGCGTTTTGCGCTTAGCCAGTGTGAATGGGCCCTTAGGGGGCCTAAGGGCCCATTCACACTTGCTAAGCGCAAAACGCTAGTGCTTTTGCTCAATTGATTTACACTAGAGCGTTTTTAAGGCGCTAGTGCAATAATAACCTATGGGCCTGTTCTCACTTGGGTGATTTGCGTTAATCGCCGCGAATCATCAAAGAAAAAAATTTGTATCCTGCACCATTTTCAAGCGATTTCCTGTCGATCGCGTTTAATGCTATAGAAGCGCTAATCGCGATCGCGGATAATAAATTGCCCCAAGTGTGAATGGCGTTAATCGTATATATATATATATATATATATATATATATATATATATATATATATATACACAGTATATATATATTTATTATACTATATATGACATAAAATCCCCATTAAACAGCTGTTCCCACTCCACTTGCAGCGTGCCAGAATAGGATTGCGCTCGCCCGAATTCTGGAACAAGTGCATATATAATCATCATACACAACTGGCATCATTTAGAGAGTCATCAGGGGGATTCTTCGCTGGGAATGTAATCTAGGGCAGTAACCATGTCACGGCCGCGGCTGCCATAGACCAGAGCAGAGGAATTGCAAGCAGGTAATCTGAAAACAAGGACACCGGAGATCTCAAACGCAAATGAGCACTGCGAGCGCAAATGGTCCGGAGGATGCAAATGTGACCCCCCGCCCCCTCCTCGTCGTTCTGGTACAGGAAACGTACCAGGGAACAGCTACAGAGGAGCACACAGTGCCACCCACATAGGAGACGTCTGTCTCAATGTGGCACTCATACCCAACACATTGTGTGACAGGAAAAACCGGCTTTATTAATATCATATCCTCCACGCTGTTTTCCAAACTCTTCCGGCGGAACAGAAAATTAAAGGGACACTTTCATTCAACGAAACAGTTTCATATTTGCGATTGCTCATTGGATGCAACCCTACCCTGCAAGCATTTTGTGCA
Source organism: Hyperolius riggenbachi (assembly GCF_040937935.1). NCBI lineage: Eukaryota > Metazoa > Chordata > Amphibia > Anura > Hyperoliidae > Hyperolius > Hyperolius riggenbachi. The sequence goes on along the minus strand of NC_090648.1, from coordinate 452,435,973 downwards.
GGTACCGTGCGTCGCTAAGGATGCAACCTACCCTGCATGCATTTTGTGCATCACTATGGATGCAACCTACCCTGCATGCATTTTGTGCAGGTACTGAACATTGCTAAGGATAAAACCTACCCCGCATGCATTTTGTGCAGGTACTGTGCATCACTAAGGATACAACTTACGCTGCATGCATTTTGTGCAGGTACTGTGCATCGCTAAAGCTACGTACACACATACGACAACGATCGTTCGTTGTGAATGGCGAACGATCTTTTAATTGATGAAAGAACAACCTAAGTAAAGTTACCTTTTAAAGATGTGTAACGATCTGATCGTTTGCTAACGAACGATCCGGAACAACGTCACATATTGTTCCTGGAAGTGACATCATAGCAAGTTCCGCCCGCACGTAACGAACGGTTCAAAACGTACGTTACACTGTAAAACTAACGTTACGTATATTATAGTACAAGATTTCCTACTGTAGGTATGTAGGCAGGGGCGTAGCAATAGGGGGTGCAGAGGTTGCGACAGCATCAGGGCCCTTGGGCCAGAGGGGCCCAGAAGGGCCCTCCCTCAACTACAGTATTAGCTCTCTGTTGGTCCTGTTCTCATAATAATCGCTTCTATAGATACTTTTAATAGTGGTAATCATTAACAAACAGCTCCCCATCCCCTTCTTGCACCTCTGACACTGTAGTTGCCATTGGCAAGTTTTGGTGCGCTGTATCAATTGTTGTGTATAGAGTGCTTGGGGGGCCCCAATGTAAAACTTGCATCGGGGCCCACAGCTCCTTAGCTACGCCACTGTATGTAGGTAGAGCATTTACATAATATAGCGTTGACAAAACATACAAAAATACACTCTGTCCTGTTAAAATGACAATTATGGTATAATCATGTAGCAATTAACGTGTCACAGAATCAGAATCAGAATCAGAATCAACTTTATTCGCCAAGTGCGGCAGGAGCCGCACCCGGAATTTTTTGTGGACACACGGCAATTGGCATGAAAAGCAAAAATCAAAAACAATTGGCATAAAAAACAACGTCAACATGGTACAGATAATGGCTACATAGACACAACCGCAGTTTGACAAGACAGTGACAGCAATTGGCAAACAGCACTTGGTACAGGTTCTTAGCTACAGAGACACCCAGACGTCAGTTTAACAGGCAGCAGCAGTTCATAGATCAGTTCATAGATCTGGTTGGCAGAATTATCTTATGCAAGCGGACATACTGTACGGTGACACGTGGTACTGCGTGGCCAGCTAGAGACAAGTTCCTTCTGTGCTCGTATTCCGCAGAGGGGTGGCTAGAACGTTCGTTCTATGAATGTGTCACAGGACACATTCATAGAACGAACGTCACATCACGAAAAGCAACTGCATAAAAATGCGCATGTCAAGCCTAGTACGAACGACCGTTTTCTAACGGTGTACTACTTTTGCAAAGGCAGATCTTTTTTTTTTTTTAACGATCTAGCTCGTCCATCGTTTGACTTAATGATCGTTGGATGTTTTTTTTAAACGATTGTCGCTTGAAATGATCGGGGAACGATCGTTTCAAACCACTATAGTCGCATGTGTGTACGCACCTTAAGGATGCAACCTACCCTGCATGCATTTTGTGCAGGTACTGTGCATCGCTAAGGATACAACCTACCCTGCATGCGTTTTGTGCAGGTACTGTGCATCACTAAGGTTACAACCTACCCTGCATGCGTTTTGTGCAGCTACTGTGCATCACTAAGGATGCAACCTACCCTGCATGCATTTTGTACAGGTACTGTGCATCGGTAAGGATACAACCCTGCATGCATTGTGCGCAGGTACTGTGCATCGCTAAGGATACAACCTACCCTGCGTGCGTTTTTTGCAGGTACTGTGCATTGCTAAGGACTTTGTTGACATGTATAATGTGTAGGAGATTGTAAAATGGGCACAATGGCAAAAAAAAGTGTAAAATGTAAAGGACCACGATCAGGAAAAAATGTTTAACTTAAACTGCATGTGTATTCATATGTATAAAATGTACATTTGTTCCAGAGTAAAAAGCTCTATTGGGGCCTATACACCTAACGATTTTCCCGCCTATATACAGCCAATCCGATCACAGTGATCGGATCGGCTGTGAAATCGCCGCGCACACCGCTGACAGAACGATCGATTTCCGTCCGAAATAGATCGTTCCCGTCGATCCGTCAGTGCGGAAGATTTCCCTCGATCGCCGGCGGGTCGGGAGTGCGTCGATAGCGGCATTCGAATTCCTGACGACCGACACTAGCGGCAAATGATTACCTGCTCCGGCCGGCGCGACTCACCCTCTGTCCCCGCAGCTTCTTCTCCGCGCTGGGTTCCGGACCGGCTGCTGCTTCATTGAACTTCCTGTCCCGGCAGGAAGTTTAAACAGTAGAGCGCCCTCTACTGTTTAAACTTCCACCGGACGGGAAGTTCAGTGAAGACAACCCAGCCGGACCAAAGACCAGCGCGGAGAAGAAGCTGCGGGGGACAGAGGGTTAGTCGCGCCGGCCGGAGCAGGTAATGTATGCGGGCGGGCGGGGGCAGCGGCAGCACCACCACCACAGATTGTGAGCGGTTTCAGGCTGAAATCGATTCACAATCTGTTTGCAGTAAAGGTGACCATACAATCCCTCTCTGATCAGATTCCATCAGAGAGGGATCTATCTGTTGGTCGAATCTGACGGCAAATCGACCAGTGTATGGCCACCTTATAAGTTTATTTTTTCTTAGGTCAATGTCACTTACAATAGGTAAAAACAAATCTACCAGATCTGACAGGTTTTGGATTAGTCCATCATCCATGGGGGATTCTCAAGGTTTTCTTTATCATCAAAAGCACTTGCTGAATAGAAGTTGCTCAGCAGAGCCAGGACAAGGTCCTCAAACACCCAAGGCTGAGACACCATAGTGTGCCCCCCATCCCTCCCACCCCAGCCGTCACACACTGATTGCTATTAGACTAAGAGGCACCCCAGGTCCTAACACCCCCCCCCCAACACCTTACTCTCTAGTTATCTGGTTTTCAGTCACTGCTATGTATCCCCTTTTCTTATTTCTCTTTGTTTCAAACACAATAGGGGAATGATCGCCAAGTAAGTTGTACGCCCCCTCCTACACTGCGCCCTAAGACTGGAGCCTTTCTCGCCTCGGCCCGGCCCTGTTGTCAAAGGGGTGATTTGTTTTACAACCTTTGTTGACAGTGAGAGCAACCTAGGAAAAATTAATTTATAGGGCATTTTACGCATGAACAACAAATGTACAGTTGATACAGTGAAAAGGCAATGGTATGTTCCATGGGCTGCTTCCTAGCTCACTACTGCCCCATCCACACACTGGGGACTTACAAGCCCTAGATTACCTTCACAGGATTTTCACCATTGTAAAAGTTGAAAAGAGGACTGTGCCATTACTCAAACAATTTTTCAGATTTGATTAAACCCTTACTAAAAAAAAATCCCTTTCAATTAGTTAGTCATTTCACCCAGGAAGTGGAACATCCTTTCACAAAACTGGCAGCTGTCCTCCTGACAGCAATAAGTAACAATTTTTACTCTCTTTTATTTAACTCTTTTATAAAGACACGGAGGAGTGTAAAGAAGGGTTAAATGCATTTTCACAATGAGCAGGGAGATACGACTCTACTGAGCTGTAGCTGCAGCACTGACCACAGAGAGTTACGGTCTCAACAGCAGAGGGAAGATGTGGGAGGGATCAGGTGCTCACAGGGAATGATTGTCAGGTATCACTTCCCAGCTCCTCCCCGACTACCTCATGTGGGTGGTGATGGGTGAGTGGGAGGAGTTTAAACAGCAACCAGAGCAGAGACTTGGTCTGTCCAGTGAAACTGAAATCTTCTCTCAACATAAAAAGTAAGCTGGGAACGTTCAATATATGAATTGCAAAAAGTACAGATATGAAATTTGTACAGTCCCCTGTATCCAGCACCAGTGGGGATTTTGCTATTTTACTAATTAATCATATGCTTGTGTTTTAAAACCCAAATCCAAACAGGAGCCAAACTTCGAGTAGGAAATGAACATCTGTTAAATTGTTGTACATCTCCAGGTAAACTTAAAATCCTACAGCAGACAGTACTAATGTGTAAACATTAATATAGACATAACAGAAGCTATGAATGAAATTGTGCAACTGGAGGAAATGGCTGCCTGTGACGAAAATAGATTTAATTTATTTTCTTACACATGGCTTTGCTGGATAGGCTTCAGAAAATCAGAAGAATTTGCCTGTAGGTCATCATAGTGCATCTAAAATGTTCTGTGCCGAATGTAGGGGCTGGTAGGAGGGATCTGGTGAGGAAGGGATGGGTTATTAAAGAACACCTATCAAACAAACAGTTTTTCTGTAAACCCCACATGCCTAAAGAGCTTTTGGTCAGCAACACTAAAATGCTTTTCAGAGGTCTCTCAGCATAGTCAGTGTGAAAGAATAGCTTTGTTTACCAGCTGTTTTGTAACAATTTTGTGTCAGCATCGGGGGAGTGGGAAGCAGAGCTGAACTGTAACCTGTCTGTAAACTGTTTACTTTAAACTTCGGGGCAGAGAGAGACACACAGACAGGAACACAGAGCTTCAGCTGATAATTATTTACACACATTTGAAGCTATATTTCTGCTTCCTATCATTCTGAACAGATTCCAGTCACAGTATTAGAGCCAGTGAAGATTGTTTCTATACGCTGAATGTGCTGGGCACAGTCCTCCATAGTAATGCCCACAGTGAGAACTGTTCTCTGTAAATGTCATTTTCTTCACACAAAACATGAAAAGATGAAAAAAAAGCCTTTGTATTGCTATTTGCTAGTAATTACTGGCACATTAATATATGTGGCATTTAGAATTTTAGTTAACTTTGATAGTTGTCCTTTAAAGAGAACCAGAGATGAAGCACCCTCATGTATTTTATTACATTTATCAGTGGGAACATGACAGTAAACACCTACCCTGCTTTTAGTTTCATTGTTATCTGCTTAATTAGTCTATTAGCAACTGTGATAAGAATCCATCGACTATTCAGTCGAGGTTTGACCTGGAATCATTATAGCTGAGTCACTCTTCTGTGGAGTCCTTTCAAGCCCAAGCCTTCCCCCTCCTGGCTTAGATCTTCTGCTTTGCATACTGAGAGCTGTGATGACTGGGAGGGGCTGCTCCTGAGAGAGAAGCTCTGTGGCTGTAATATGATCCCTGTGTGCTCTGTGTGCACTAGATTTTCATAGGAATGAAACTGCAGTTATTATCAGTGACACTTCCTACAGGCAGATCATACCAAAATGAAAGCACATAGATGAAAGGCTGCATTTAGCCCAGATAGCAGCATAGTCTCATATAGCCTAGACAGCACATCCAGAACAACTCATATAACCCGGAAGGAGAAGGGATTTGAGCCGGCGGCCATATTTGATTTTTCCTGGAGCAATAATGGATAAAAAACACTAAAAAAGGCACACCAGAGCGGCGAAATTATCAGGTAGAGCATTTATTCTTTACAAGCTATCAACTGATATGTTTATTTTGTGTGAAACGTTCATCTCTGGTTCCCTTTAACCACTTCACCCCAAAGGAGTTTTTTACTTTAACGGACAATAGCGATTTTCACCTTTCAGTGCTCATCCCTTTCATTTGCCAATAGCTTAATCACTACTAATCACAATGAAATGATCTATATTTTGTTTTTTTCACCACCAATTGGGCTTTTTGAGGTTGATATTTGTTTTCAGTAATTATTTTCATTTTCTATGCATTTTAAAAGGTAAAACAAGGAAAAAATGAAAAATACACTATTTCTCCATTTTCATCCCCTATAGTTTTAATATAAACACTGCTACTGTACATAAAACCCACACATTGTATCTGCCTATTTGTCCTGGTTATCATAAGATTTTAATTATGTCCTTAGTACAAAGTATGGTGACAATATAGTATTTGGAAATAAAGGTGTATTTTTTCTTTCACTATTTTCACATGCCTGTGCACGCGCGGGAGCACGCACGCGCACAGCGGCAGCAGCACTGTCTGAGTTATAAAAACGTCCTGGAGCCATTAAGAGGCTCTAGCAGGACGTTTTTATAAGTCAGCTTGTCATTAAGTGGTTAAGGTGGACCAGATGAAGGGTGAATCAACACCCTAGAACAAAAAAACCCACAGAGACAACGGGAGCCCAAGTGCTGCAGTAAGGCCCAGTGCACACCACAACCTCTAGCAGATCTGCAAAACGCTAGAGGTTTTTGAATCAGATTTTCAGAGCGATTCTAGGCATGTTTAGAGAGGTTTTCTAAACATGCTTAGCGTTTTTTGGAGCGTTTTTGTGTAGCAGATTTCATATATTGTTACAGCGAAGCTGTTACTGAACAGCTAATGTAACAAAAACGTCTGGGAAACAGCTCTGATCTAGCGTTTTTCGGAGCAGTTTAAGCTTTTCCTGTACTTTACATTGAGGCAGAAACGCATCTGCAAACCGCAAAAGTGCTGCAGGACCCACGTTTGCGGTTTGCTAAAAACCTCAAACTGCTGGTGTGCACCATCCCATTGAAATACATTAGCCATGCGTTTTCACAGGCGGAAGCGATTTGCGGAACGCTTCAAAAACCGCTCGGTGTGCACCAGGCCTAAGTCACAAAGAGATAGGTGGAATAATTATATGGAAAAATGGGTACTCACAAAGGGAGGTTGCAAAGAGAGCAACCACCCACGTTAGGCAGGTAGAGATCTATAAACCCGACTCTACTCGGGTGTCGAAGGCTAGCCTGAGATGGACGTACTTTTAGATAAGAAGCCCTTTGCGGAACCAACAGGAAGTCCAGGGGTAAACCCCTCCCAAAACAAAAAAAGAGGGGGGGGGGTGTATGAAGCACAAAAGGGAGAAAAGGCACCCAATATTGATAAAAGTATGTTAAAAACAATACAATAAATAAAGATTGAGGTGGCTTAGTGCCAGAGTGCTCATAGCCAAGAGTAAGGCACCTTATTCGTGGGGGAGACCCACGAAACGTGTTGTCAGTGCTAATACAATTCTTCTTAATTTAAAGGAATTTGTCTTCTTTGAGGTAAGCCACCTCAATCGTTATTTTATTGTTTTTTTTACATAGTTTTATCAATATTGGGTGCCTTTTTTCCCTTCTGGAGCATTAAGGTAGCTCTTAAACCAACTACATGACATTAGAAATATAAAAATGTGTCTTAATGTGCAAAAGTGAATAATCCTCTGGCAAGTTGCAGCTGTGTCTAATAAGAAAAAAAAGAAGGGGAGGAACAGCAATTTATGAGCGTTCTTAGGGCAGCTTGGTATCTGACATTTCATTTGCTGTTTTTGATTTGATTCCTGTTCCTCACTGATTGGCTGAGGGCAGTTTAGTGAGCTGCTGTAATACGATCTATGCTGTGCTCACATGTGTTTACAAAGCAAGCTAGATATGACAGTGCAGTTTCTAGGAGGAAAAAAAAATAGTAATGGAGAAAATTACATCAGGATTGGCTTCAGTCAGAGGCAGTAAAAATGGAAAATGCCTGAAACAGTTTTCTCTTTACTATATAAGATTCTCTGAAATCAAATCGTGCACAAATCGTGTACAAATATTGTACATATGTGATGTATTTATCTACTTATACCGTATATATATGTTTTTTTCCTGGGATAGTATGGCTGTCCCTGCTGCTTTATAGAGAAGATGTATAGTCACTCTGTGTAATGTATCCGTCAAAGAGCTGCCAGAAAAAGCGAAGCTCAGCTTCCAGGTACAGATATGCTGCCCTGCTTTGTGCATACACATTGTGTTCCCTTTAAAGGCTGCCTATGTAGAACATGTAGCATCATACAAATTCAATAAGCTGATTGACTGAGGACTCCCATAGGATTCTGTAATTAATCACTGAAATTGACCTGGCGGAAGACACAGCGGGTTTGACATGGATGTCTTTTGAGGTAAGCTGTCCCAGTCACTGCCAGTAGAAGGCATTTATATAACACTTATATGCAGTGTGCACTCGTCTCGTCCTGCTGTTATAACCACACATCTACATTCCCCTCCGTCAACTTTGCTGCACAATGGTGTGTGGAGTCCTCCTTTAATAAGAACATTAAATAAAATGTGACATCACTGCTAAATTCTCAAAAGGACAGATGTTCCTTTTACGATTTAAAAAAGTAAACCTGAGGCGGCAATAAAAAAAACAAGATAAGACAAAGAACATTTATATTGTGCGTTTCTCCTGGTGGACTCAAAGCGCCAGAGCTGCAGCCACTAGGGAGCACTGTATAGTCCGTAGTGTTAGGGAGTCTTGCCCAAGGTCTCGTATAATAAACGGCATCTAAATCCAGTGAAGTAAAGCAAAGCTATCTTGTCATGTGTGACCACAGTGTTATTTTCCTTTGCTCTGATAGTGCCTTTTTACATGTGTGTGGCGCGAGACTTGAGACATAAATTATGCCCACCCCTTCCTGCCTCACTAAGCAATATTCCCTCTCTATCACCCTTCCTGAAGAGGCGTGGAAGGGCAAGGATGAGGAGGGAAAAGGGAGGGGCATAGGAGGGAACATCGCAGCAAGCCTGCCTCTTCCTGTTTAAGTCAAATTGTTCAAGTAGTGGTTACAGGGACCAGGGGCAGAGCAGGATCATGCACCAGGCAACCTAAGCAGGTGCTTGGGGCCTAGTGGGTGTCAAGGGGTCCACCGGCCTTCTTTGACCTCTCTCCACTTCAGCTTAGCAAAAGGACCACAAGGGGCCCAATTGCATGTTAATCCATCTCTGACCAGGGGAACAAGGAGAAGAATGGACAACACACAGAGGTGAACATACCTCTGTGCTTATCTTAGGTAGCGATACTCACCTTAGCAGAGGGAAGTCTCTGGACAATCCAGCTCCTTGACAAAGGTTTGCGCCTGCCTGCGTAGTAGCATGAAGCTCTGCTTTTTCTTCAGAGCATAAGCGGTTACTTATTTTGTGCAGGCGCAAGCCATCCTGCACCTGCGCAGTGCGGACTTGTTCGTTCACAGGTAGGAGCGTGCCACGAGCATTCCGGCATCCATCAGTGGTCTGGAGGAGGACGTGGAAAGCCTCGGTAGGCTCCCTCTACCAAGATAAGTATCTGACTTTTCTAAAAGTGACAGGTTTGCTGTTTACTTTAAACTTCAGAGCACAGAGAGACACACAGACAGGAACACACAGCTTCAGCTGATAATTATTTACACACATTTGAAGCTATATTTCTGCTTCCTATCATTCTGAACAGATTCCTGTCACAGTATTAGAACCAGTGAAGATTGTTTCTATACGCTGGATGTGCTGGGCACAGTCCTCCATAGTAATGCCCACAGTGAGAACTGTTCTCTGTAAATGTCATTTTCTTCACATAAAACATGAAAAGATGAAAAAAAGCCTTTGTATTGCTATTTGCTAGTAATTAGTGGCACATTAATATATGTGGCATTTAGAATTTTAGTTAACTTTGATAGTTGTCCTTTAACCACTTCACCCCAAAGGCGTTTTTTACCCTAACGGACAATAGCGATTTTCACCTTTCAGTGCTCATCCCTTTCATTTGCCAATAGCTTAATCACTACTAATCACAATGAAATGATCTATATTTTGTTTTTTTTTCACCACCAATTGGGCTTTTTGAGGTTGATATTTGTTTTCAGTAATTATTTTATTTTCTATGCATTTTAAAGGGAAAAACAAGGAAAAAATGAAAAATACACTATTTCTCCAATTTCATCCCCTATAGTTTTAATATAAACACTGCTACTGTACATAAAACCCACACATTGTATCTGCCTATTTGTCCTGGTTATCATAAGATTTTAATCATGTCCTTAGTACAAAGTATGGTGACAATATAGTATTTGGAAATAAAGGTGTATTTTTTCTTTCACTATTTTCACATGCCCGTGCATGCGCGGGAGCACGCATGTGCATTTGCGCATGCGCACAGCGGCAGCAGCACTGTCCGAGTTATAAAAACGTCCTGGAGCCATTAAGAGGCTCTAGCAGGACGTTTTTATAAGTCAGCTTGTCATTAAGTGGTTAAGGTAGACCAGATGAAGGGTGAATCAACACCCTAGAACAAAAAAAACCCACAGAGACAACGGGAGCCCAAATGCTGCAGTAAGGCCCAGCGCACACCAAAACCACTAGCAGATCTGCAAAACGCTAGAGGTTTTTGAATCAGATTTTCAGAGCGATTCTAGGCATGTTTAGAGAGGTTTTCTAAACATGCCTAGCATTTTTTGGAGCGTTTTTGTGTAGCAGATTTCATATATTGTTACAGTGAAGCTGTTACTGAACAGCTAATGTAACAAAAACGCCTGGAAAACAGCTCTGATGTAGCGTTTTTCAGAGCAGTTTAAGCTTTTCCTATACTTTACATTGAGGCAGAAACGCATCTGCAAACCGCAAAAGTGCTACAGGACCCACGTTTGCGGTTTGCTAAAAACCTCAAACTGCTGGTGTGCACCAACCCATTGAAATATATTAGCCAAGCGTTTTCACAGGCGGAAGCGGTTTGCGGAACGCTTCAAAAACCGCTCGGTGTGCACCAGGCCTAAGTCACAAAGAGATAGGTGGAATAATTATATGGAAAAATGGATACTCACAAAGGGAGGTTGCAAAGAGAGAAACCAACCACGTTAGGCAGGTAGAGATCTATAAACCCGACTCTACTCGGGTGTCGAAGGCTAGCCTGAGATGGACGTACTTTTAGATAAGAAGCCCTTTGCGGAACCAACAGGGAGTCCAGGGGTAAACCCCTCCCAAAACAAAAAAAGAGGGGGGGGGTGTATGAAGCACAAAAGGGAGAAAAGGCACCCAATATTGATAAAAGTATGTTAAAAACAATACAATAAATAAAGATTGAGGTGGCTTAGTGCCAGAGAGTGCTCATAGCCAAGAGTAAGGCACCTTATTCGTGGGGGAGACCCACGAAACGTGTAGTCAGTGCTAATACAATTCTTCTTAATTTAAATGAATTTGTCTTCTTTTAGGTAAGCCACCTGAATCATTATTTTATAGTTTTTTTACATAGTTTTATCAATATTGGGTGCCTTTTTTCCCTTCTGGAGTGTTAAGGTAGCTCTTAAACCAACTACATGACATTAGAAATATAAAAATGTGTCTTAATGTGCAAAAGTGAATAATCCTCTGGCAAGTTGCAGCTGTGTCTTATAAAAAAAAAGAAGGGGAGGAACAGCAATTTATGAGCGTTCTTAGGGCAGCTTGGTATCTGACATTTCATTTGCTGTTTTTGATTTGATTCCTGTTCTTCACTGATTGGCTGAGGGCAGTTTAGTGAGCTGCTGTAATACGATCTATGCTGTGCTCACATGTGTTTACAAAGCAAGCTAGATATGACAGTGCAGTTTCTAGGAGGAAAAAAAAAATAGTAATAGAGGAAATTACATCAGGATTGGCTTTAGTCAGAGGCAGTAAAAATGGAAAATGCCTGAAACAGTTTTCTCTTTACTATATAAGATTCTCTGAAATCAAATCGTGCACAGTACAAATATTGTACATATGTGATGTATTTATCTACTTATACCGTATATATATGTTTTTCCTGGGATAGTATGGCTGTCCCTGCTGCTTTATAGAGAAGATGTATAGTCACTCTGTGTAATGTATCCGTCAAAGAGCTGCCAGAAAAAGCGAAGCTCAGCTTCCAGGTACAGATATGCTGCCCTGCTTTGTGCATACACATTGTGTTCCCTTTAAAGGCTGCCTATGTAGAACATGTAGCATCATACAAATTCAATAAGCTGATTGACTGAGGACTCCCATAGGATTCTGTAATTAATCACTGAAATTGACCTGGCGGAAGACACAGCGGGTTTGACATGGATGTCTTTTGAGGTAAGCTGTCCCAGTCACTGCCAGTAGAAGGCATTTATATAACACTTATATGCAGTGTGCACTCGTCTCGTCCTGCTGTTATAACCACACATCTACATTCCCCTCCGTCAACTTTGCTGCACAACGGTGTGTGGAGTCCTCCTTTAATAAGAACATTAAATAAAATGTGACATCACTGCTAAATTCTCAAAAGGACAGATGTTCCTTTTACGATTTAAAAAAGTAAACCTGAGGCGGCAATAAAAAAAACAAGATAAGACAAAGAACATTTATATTGTGTGTTTCTCCTGGTGGACTCAAAGTGCCAGAGCTGCAGCCACTAGGGAGCACTGTATAGTCCGTAGTGTTAGGGAGTCTTGCCCAAGGTCTCGTATAATAAACGGCATCTAAATCCAGTGAAGTAAAGCAAAGCTATCTTGTCATGTGTGACCACAGTGTTATTTTCCTTTGCTCTGATAGTGCCTTTTTACATGTGTGTGGCGCGAGACTTGAAACATAAATTATGCCCACCCCTTCCTGCCTCACTAAGCAATATTCCCTCTCTATCACCCTTCCTGAAGAGGCGTGGAAGGGCAAGGATGAGGAGGGAAAAGGGAGGGGCATAGGAGGGAACATCGCAGCAAGCCTGCCTCTTCCTGTTTAAGTCAAATTGTTCAAGTAGTGGTTACAGGGACCAGGGGCAGAGCAGGATCATCCACCAGGCAACCTAAGCAGGTGCTTGGGGCCTAGTGGGTGTCAAGGGGTCCACCTGCCTTCTTTGACCTCTCTCCACTTCAGCTTAGCAAAAGGACCACAAGGGTCCCAATTGCATCTTAATCCATCTCTGACCAGGGGAACAAGGAGAAGAATGGACAACACACAGAGGTGAACATACCTCTGTGCTTATCTTAGGTATCGATACTCACCTTAGCAGAGGGAAGTCTCTGGACAATCCAGCTCCTTGACAAAGGTTTGCGCCTGCGTAGTAGCATGAAGCTCTGCTTTTTCCTCAGAGAATAAGCGGTTACGTAATCTGTGCAGGCGCAAGCCATCCTGCACCTGCGCAGTGCGGACTTGCTCGTTCACAGGTAGGAGCGTGCCACGAGCATCCCGGTGTCCATCAGTGGCCTGGAAGAGGACGTGGAAAGACTCAGGAGGCTCCCTCTACCAAGATAAGTATCTGACTTTTCTAAAAGTGACAGGTTTGCTTTAAAGTGGCATTATTATGAAGCTGCATGCGCAAAATGTGATCTGTGGATATAAAACAAGACAAGTCACTTCATATACTGAGCTAACTGCTTTCTGCGCTTCTAGAGGGACCCCACCCCCTTCAGGTTACAGGAATTATCACATTTTTGCTTAACACATTTTTTTTTCTAGGTTTTGTATTCATTCAAGTTTTTTTTTTTCTCCATCACAATCTGTTTGCATAACAGGCTTTGCCTAAATTTAAACAGGCAGTGTCTATAAATTTAGAAAGTTGAGACAAATCGTTTGAAGTTTCCATAGTAACCTCCATCTTCTTATCAATCACATCACAGGAAAGAATAAAAAAAATATTATTATAGCAGCAAGTGAGGCCTTGTACACACAGGCTTTAAAGGGGGTCTCACAGCCCCCCAAGGCCAGGCTCTTCAGCCACCCAGTCATTCAAACTCCAAATTTCCACCGGAGATGAGACCAGCAGTCACTTTAGCGTTCACATTTTTAATAATAATAATCTAGAAATTTGTATAGCACTTTTCTCCTGTCAGACTCAAAGCGCTCAAGAGCTGCAGCCACCCTGCAGTGTTAGAGAGTCTTGCTTTGAACTCCTTACTGAATAGGTACTGACCCTAGCCAGGATTCAAACCCTGGTCTCCCATGTCAAAGATGGTGCCCTTAAAGAGAGTCTGAAGCGTTATTAAAAATCACTTTTTACCTTATATTCAGCAGGGGCATGTTTGCCCCTGCTAAAATGGCGCTATCCCGCGGCTGAACGAGGGGTCTGTACCCCCAAATCCCCTCTGAAGTGTCCGGGGATCGCTTCCGTGTGAGGCAGGGCTAATGGCCGCAGCCCTGCCTCTCAGCGCGTCTATCAGCGCTGATCGCCGCCTCTCCCCCGCCCCTCTCCCTCTTCCTTCACAGAGAGGGGCGGGGGAGAGGCGGAGATCCACGGCTGATAGACGCGCATAGAGGCAGAGCTACAGCCATTAGCCCTGCCTCCATGAGCAGCAAAATCTACGACCAAGTTGGTAGTGGATTTTGCTGCGGGGATTTGCCGCAGGATAGCGGCGTTTTAGCAGGGGCAAGCATGCCCATGTTGAATATAGGTTAAAAAGCTGTGTATAATTGTGTTCCTTTCATATAGTTTATAGGGCAGATATGGCCGTTTTTATATTGGGAAAACTTCCCGTGCTCTAAAAGAAAGAATTAAAGATCATGTAGGAGATATCTCATGCTGTAATTTTAAATCCCCAATTTCCCGCCATGTTCATTTTGAACATCGGGGGGATGCCCATTATGTTAGATTCATAGGACTCGATGTAATTCATCGACATCCTAGGGGGGGGGGAACGTGGATAGAGCTTTACTTCAATTAGAGTCCCGTTGGATTTTTAATCTTGGAGCTACGAGAGACAAAGGCCTTAATGATAGCATTAACTACCGGGTTTTGCTCCCGAACTAGGCTTGTTTTGGAAATGGGTCCTCTAATTGTCTCTGGGTCCTGCTCCTCTGTCTCCCAATGTTTCCATCTGTGCTTTCCCTGCCTCACCTGTTCGGAGGGGTAACCCCCCTCCTTCTGGTTTCGTCCCCGCTGCTACGTGTATACTGCTCACTTTATATCATGGACATGATATTTCTGCATGCCCATCGATTATCTTCTCATTTATACGGCTGTCCACACCCTCTGTGTGCTATATTATTTATAGTATACTCTTCACTATATGGCCATAGCGGCTGTTGTGTAATCACTTTTGGTTCACTCTGCCTTGCTATGCTGGCCATTTTTGGTTGTATCATATGTTTATTTGTTGCTGATATTATCATTGTATTGTTTTGATCTTTTGTTTTCGCCGCCTCTCCCCCGCCCCTCTCCGCCTCCTGCCCTCCCCATTTCGCATGCGTCACAGCGGGCATCTGCTTCAGGATGTCCCCTTCCGGCTCGCCAGGGTGGAGCGCATTGTTTGCGCTCCAGTGACGCATGCCTTGGACGCCTCCGCGCCTTGACGCGGGGCGTCCATATGGGAGTACGCACGCGCGGGGGGATCAATGCGGCCAGTATAAGAACGCCGCTATGGCGTCTCAGTAACATTCTCTCCGCTGTTTGCCTTTGAAAAGGCCGTTAGGAAACGGCGAAATATGTTAGGCCAATCTACAGGGAGTTAACTCTGCCATCCTGCCACCTGGGACTCTTCTCCATCCATATTATCTCATTTTTGGACATTACCACGGCGACTTGATTGGTAACTATTGTACCTCACATGCATTATACACCTGGACCTCCATTAATGTTTTTGGAACTTTGCCACCTTGCTGACATACCTGTCCACCACAGTATAGTGGACCTGTAGCACTGGAGGTTTGCTGGCATCATCTCCAAACACTCCTTGCTTGTGCATGGCTCTCTTCATCTTGTTGCAGATGCTTCTGTTGCCATTGGCTTTTACATCATGCGCTGCATTGCTTGGAATTATATCCCTTACTAACAACCTGCTGACAGCCTGCTTGGTTCACTAACCATCAACTACCATCATTTTCATCCCTGCGAGTGGGGGGTGTGCTTTGTGAACACCGACAGCCAACATTAATGCATTGTTTCATCTGCTGCACCATCAGCCCCTGCGAGTGGGGGGCTTAGCTGTATCATCATTTGTCTTGTGAACCCCCCAACAACACCATAAATGGAGAACTATGTCCATTAAGGTCCAGTGCATGTTTCTTATACCAGCTATAATATTCCATTAACACTTTTTTGGGGGACTGCAGCCCCATAGTTTGATGGAGATTTTGAGTACTCAGTGGCTTTTTGGGGCGGAGTTGTGTGATAGACCTTTTTAATGTTTATATATAGATTGTGTATTTAGATCTAGTTTTAGGATTTTTTGTACTTATTCATTAATAAAGTTGTTTACAATTTTCATGCACCCAAGAGCCAATCCTCTTTTTCGTTGCCTTTTAGTTTATAGGGCATTACTCAAACTAATTACTTTTTTGGGTTTGTTTTAATACACTAATTCCCTTTAAAGTAAACAAGCCTCGCCCACAGCTCCTCCAGTACCTAGGCACCCTGAGACCAATGTAAGCAAAAGCTTATGGGAGCTCAGTCTGGGCAGGAGGAGGTGTTACTAGCCAGAGATTTTAGAGGCAGATAGGAGGAGGAGAGGGGAGTGAAGTTTTCACAGGCTGAGGGCTGGAGATGCAGATCAGCTTGACTGTGTGTAATGATCACAAGCAGAACATGGCTGCTGTCATTGTTCACAGGAAGAAATAATCATAAACTGTTGCAGCTAGATTGCTGTGTCAACTATCTAAACTTTAGATAAGATATATAGACAAGTTACTTGTTATAGTTAGTATTTCATCTCGGCTCCACTTTAACCAGTACACTATCCATCCACTCCAGTGCACTATCCAGCCAACTGCAGTAGAGTCCCAGTTATCCAAAACTCAGGCAACCTGCAGCGCAAGGGAGAGAGAATGGGGGCTCTTCTTATTATGCAGAGCAGCAGGCTGCAGGAAGTACTCACAAATCCTCCCAGCGTCAGTCCTCTTCACTTCCTGCAGCTGCCTGTAGGGCTGTCTGCATGGCTCCCAGTGCGTCACCTGACCAGTATCATGCGCAAGCATTGGAGCCATATGGAGCGGACGCAGCAGAACAGGTTGGAGCTGCAAGAAGTAAAGAGGACTGGAGGTTTTGTAAGTACTTTCTGCTGCGCACTGCTCTGCCTTTCATCAGGAAAAGGCAGGCTTGCCTATTCGTTTTTTACAATGTTAAAGCATACTTTTCTTGTATAAACTCTTAGCATGTCATATTGGTGCCCCCCAGTTGCGCCAGATTTTACTGCCTGAGGAAATGGACGCATGTCCACAAAACGCGTTGCAAATTTTTGGCGTACATAATTAAAGTCTTTTGCTGACATATTCTTGCTGTTTCTTCTTCGGAGAGGTAAGTCCACCACTACCTCCCTTCTTAAAATAGTTTTTATTCATTTTATTCTGATTGGCACCTCTGTTTTGTGTACAATACCTCCAACCCTGAGGCTGAATCACTGGTTGTTCTTCCTTAGTCCACTTTTGCTAGATACTAACCAGTGCATACCGGAGACACTCCACACAGCCTGCTACTTGGGATCTGTTCACACTTTGTACAATCGCATCGCAAAGGACAATATCGCATTGCAACATAATGATATTCCTATGGGGCTATGCACAGCATGCACTGTGTGTACAGGGCAACATTCGCGGATTACGTCACACGCCGGCCGGCGTGATGACGCGAGGCGGCCGGCGTGTGACGTATTCCGCGTCATATGCGGAAGGAGCAGCCCGACACTCTGCTGAATGTCGCCCGGGCTGCGGCCTGTCAGCCATTCCGGAGCGGGGAGAAGGAGAAGAGCCAGGACGCCGTCGTGGGACCTCCCGACCAGCACTGGGCTGGAGAAAGCCCCAGGTGAGTACAACTTTCATTTTTTTTATGAGCTCGGAGTCACTTTAAAGAGGAACTGTCATTAAGTTACATTAGTGATGTTAATTAAAATAGATAGGTAATATAATGTCTTACCCAACCTGTTTTAAAAGAACAGGCAAATGTTTGATTTCATGATGGCAGCCATCTTTTTGGTTGAAAGGAGGTGACGGACCATGAGACACAGTTCCAACTGTCCTGTGTCCTGAGCACCCCTCCCAGTTGCTAGCCAACGTGAACAACAACATAGGAAATCCCATCATGCTTTGCACAGCATCAGGGAAAAAAACCCGGGCTTTTTTTCTTTGATGGGTGGAGCTTAGATAAAAATGCAGCTAAAAATCGTACTTTGGTAAGAAAAACAAAGTTCTGATGCTGTGAAACTGTTAAAGAAACACCAAGCCTTTTCAGTTCTGCTGAGTAGATTTTTAGTCTGGAGGTTCACTTTAACGTAAGTAGCAATTTTGGTAGCAATAGAATGTTGTGGGCTTTGCTATTCACCTCCAAAATTACCACGAAATTAAGCGTAAATTACGCATAAATTCATGCATAATTAACGAATGCTTACAATTACATACGAAATTAATTATGCTTTCCTCTGAAATTTCGCATTACGATTACGATGTGTAATTGTGTATTACCATGCGTAATTACGCATAGGCATTATTTCTGCTCATCACTAATCAGAAACTATTGTTTAGGCCCATCAACGGAATGATAAGCAATCTGAGCAGACTAAAAGAATTATTCCAAAATTTGGATCGACACAACGGCCGATAAAAAAAGTTCAATCTTGATCAGCAACATTAACAGTAACCGAGCCAATCAATTGTTCAGGAGTTTGTACTGTTGGTGTTACAGATTACCCAGCAAGCTCATAGTGAACCGGAACTCCTAGCAGTGTGTAAGGGGGCTACAAAGGACCAAAAGCCCTCTTACTAAATTGTTAAGCAAAACAAAGGTTTTGCTTTCTTAAAACAGAAGGTATTTGCAATTATTCAGGTTGGAGTGAGCATATGATGTCTCCCATGATGCATTACTGCTGAATATGCAAATCACCCATTGTTGCCCTTAGAAGCTAAACACGCCTCCAGAACCGCTGGAATGCAATGATGTGTCAGCTTGTTAATTGTACAGAGCCACAATAATCCAACATGCATACAGAATGTTTTGGGTTGATCATCAGGTTCTGGAGAGGTGTTTAGCACACCTCCAGAACCTGCAGTTAGTAAGCACCTTTAGTAATCTAGCATTTACAATTTAACCCATGACAAAATCACTCCGATCTTTTGCTCATTTTTCCTGCTTTCAACACCTTCTAAAACAAATTATTCCCTTGCTGCCTAAAAAATTACAGCACCTGATGGATGTTGTTGCAACCATATAATCAATGTTATTTTCTTCAACAGCCATTGGTTTTATCTATGGCAATTCCTAGTTTGGCAATGTCAGGAGAGTTCTGCTTTCTGGCCAGGAGGGGGAGTAAGATATCTTTGAGGTGCAAAATATTGTCCGTCATGAAAAAGACCTGTGAACTACTTCATGCCTGTACAGAAGTGATCAGAAAGTCGATCAGAAAAACAATCGGAAACCAGATCTGACCTGTCTGAAATGATCGATTTGACATGTCTATCTGATGTATGGTGTGTACTACAAGACAAATAACATTCATATCGTGCTTTTCTCCTGGCGGACTCAAGGCGACAGAGCTGCAGCCACTGGAGGGCACTCTAGGCAGTAGCAGTGTTAGGGAGCAGGACAGATAGACAACTGGTATTGCCTATAAGGAAATAAATATGGCAGCCTCCATATCCCTCTTGCTTCAGTTGTTCTTTAACTTCTTAAAAAAACGTGACCAAGAATTGAACTTCATCCCAATCAGTGGCTGATACCCCCTTTTACATGAGAAATGTTTGCCTTTTCACAAACAGACCATCAGGGGGCTCTGTATGGCTGATATTGTGGTGATACCCCTCCCACAGAAAACTGTCAGGACTATGGTCCTGGCAGTTTCCTGTCTGTGAACCTTGTTGCATTGTGCGAAATAGCTGTATACAGCTGTCTCCAACTGCCAAAAAAGCAAGTAGCAGCTACATCACCTGCTAGCAGTAAAAATGTCACCATGTGATAAACGTCAGAATGTAAATCATAGAGAGGAAAGATATTACAATGGGCTAACACTGACTAAATCACTTGTACACAATTATTGTAAAAATGAAGCACTTTTTATTACATTATTTTCACTGGAGTTCCTGTACAAGGGCCATAGGTTTAAATCCCCATAGTAACAAGGCTATTTTTTAAAATTTGTGCTCTGTGGCTTTAATGGCTTGCTGCAGAGCACTACATTTTAGCAGATGAAAGATTCTCCTCCCCCCCCCCCCCTTTCAGCCCACCAACAGAATTGACAGACATCAGGCTATGAGAGCCAATCGCTCTCTGAGTCTCCCAGGGGGACAACCGAGCATCACGGCTGGCCCCAGTACAGCACTGCTGTAGATCGCAGCGCTGTACAATGTAAATAGACAGTGGTGTTGCCATCTAACAGTCTACCGCTGTCAGACTGTTGACGGAGCTCCGCTATCTCCGCCCCCCCCCCCCAGGACTTGACGCCAATTGGCGTTAGGCTGTTCTGGGGGAGCCACCGCTTTCACGCCTTGAAATAGCAGAGGAGGCTGCAATGTCAATAAGTTTACACTATACAGGGATGTACTGATGTATTTTATCAAGGCAAATATTTGTAAATTATTACCAAAAAGTTTAAAGACTTTTTTTTTGCTAAGAAATATACATAAAACATATCAATATTATATAGATCATGATGGCAAATGAGGACTCTGATATCCTCTGTAATGACTAATTGCTGAGCCGCAGTCTCTGCATAGATCAGGATAGCGGTATTGTTTACTTGCAGTGACGAGTCAATGTTTCTAACATCTGTTTGTCTAGCACACAATAAAGGTGAAATATACATACAAAGAAAAGGGAAAAAAGAAAGAAAAAGTAAAAAAAAAATAGAGAGCATAAAGATGTCCCCGCCCCTTCCCATATTTCCGCCTCCAGGCTTATTAACCCCTTGTCACCAATGCAGGCTAGTATTCCGTAGGATGTGGAACCCAACAACAAGCGGCTCCACCCCCTAACCAACAAAAGGGGGGCAGAAGAAATGTCAAAGCCCTACCTTTCTGATAGGAGAGTGCCCTGGTTCAGTATTACTGAAAAAGGGTTGATCTCTACCTCAGTGCCTAGGAGGGGGAATTTGCCCCATTACCTCACACATCGGGCACTGATCCCGGGAAAGGGGTGGAAGGGGGGGGGGGTATTGTGGTGGAAGCCTCCTTTAATAATAAGGTGATCCCCACAAGTTCGTCTTTTACCTATTTACAGGAAATAGTTAACTGGATAAAACATGTCTTTAAAAAGGACAACTGACGTGAGAGGGATATGGTGGCTGCCATATTTATTTCATTTTAAGCAATTCCAGTTGCCTGCCAGCCCTGCTGATCTCTTTGGCTGCAGTAGTGTCTGAATCAGAAACAAGCATGTAGCTAGAAAACAGTCAGAAAATCTGATCTGTGTATGCTTGTCCAGGGTCTATGGCTAAAAGTATTAGAAGCAGAGGATCAGCAGGTCTGCCAGGTAATGTGCATTATTATGGCAAGAATTAGATTGTGAGCCCCTCTGAGGGATAGTTAAATGACAAGACTATATACTCAGTAAGGCACTGCGGAAGATGTTGGCACTATATGAATAATAATAATTACAGTGGGATGCGATAGTTTGGGCAACCTTGTTAATTCTCTTGATTTTCCTGTATAAATCGTTGGTTGTTACGATAAAAAATGTCAGTTAAAGGGGAACTGAAGAGAGAGGTATATGGAGGCTGCCATGTTTATTTCCTTTTAAGCAATACCAGGTGCCTGGCAGCCCTGCTTTTCCTCTGCCTCTAATACTATTAGCCATAGCCCCTGAACAAGCATGCAGCAGATCAGGTGTTTCAGACTTTTCACTATATGCATCAGAGCAATTATAGCTTGTTTTTTCCGACACTAATTAGGCTTTTTTTTGGGTGGTACATTTTGCTAAGAATTATTTTATATAAATGCATTTTAACAGGATAAATAAGAAAAAAAATGGAAAAAATTCATTATTTCTCAGTTTTCGGCCATCATAGCTTTAAAGAGGAACTGTAACGACAAAACGGCCCCTGGGGGGTACTCACCTCGGGTGGGGGAAGCCTCCGGATCCTAATGAGGCTTCCCACGCCGTCCTCCATCCGTCAGGGGTCTCGCTGTAGCCCTCCGTGCAGCGGTGACGTAATATTTACCTTCCTGGCTCCTGCGCAGGCGCTCTGACGGCTGTCGGCGCCGAAGTAGGCGGAAATACCCGATCTCCGTCGGGTCTGCTCTACTGCGCAGGCGCAAGTTTCCGGCGCCTGCGCAGTAGAGCGGACCCGACGGAGATCGGGTATTTCCGTCTATTTACGTGCCGAAAGTCACCACAGCGCCCCCGCTGGAGCCAGCAAAGGTAAATATTGAACTGACAGTCGGCACAGTCGCCGGCTGTTCGGAGGGCTGCGACGAGACCCCCGTGGGACAGAGGACGGCGTGGGAAGCCTCATTAGGATCCGGAGGCTTCCCCCACCCGAGGTGAGTACCCCCCAGGGGATCTTTTTGATGTTACAGTGTCTCTTTAAAATAATCCACGCTACCATAATTAAAACCTATGCATTTTATTTGCTAATTTGTCTCGGTTCTTATACCATTTACATTTTGTCCCTATCACAAATCACAAATTTTATTTGGAAATAAAGGTGCATTGTTTCCGTTTTGCATCCATCACTATTTACAAGCTTATAATTTAAAAAATGTTCGTAGTATACCCCCTTCAAATGCATATTTAAAAAGTTCAGACCCTTAGGTAACTGTTTTTTTTTTATTGTAATTTTTTTTTTTTCCATTAAAAATTTTATTTGGGTAATATTTTGGTGTGGGAAATAAAGTTAATTTTTGATGTTATTATATGTGTAAATTGTAATGTAAAAATATGTAGATGTAGTTTTACTATTTGGCCACAAGATGGCCATCTTGAGTTTTTTTATTTTCTCCTTGTGCTTCTCGCTAAGCGGAAGCACAAGGGGAATGCGGAAATTTTGACGTGCAGAAAGACTGAAGCCTCTAGTAAGAGCGCTTCGGTTTTTCTGCTGGGGACACGGATCGGTGATCGGGAACCATGTTCCTGTTCACTGATCCCAGGGCTACTGGGGGACACCACGGGGGCGCGCGCGGGAGCGTGGCACCGCAGCAGAGCAACCGCCACGTCCGGGCACAGAAATGGTTAAAGTCAGATCTGACAAGACTAGCTGCATGCTTGTTTCTGGTGTTATTCAGATACTACTGCAGAGAAATAGACCAGCAGGGCTGCCAGGCAACTGGTATTGATTAAAAGGAAATAAATATGGCAGCCTCCGTATACCTCTTACTTCAGTTCCCCTTTAACCTTCCTGGCGGTAAGCCCGAGCTGAGCTCGGGCTATGCCGCGCAGGAAGATATCTCAGCCCCTGATGGAGCGATTTGCTCCATTTAAAATGCTGTACGCGCAGCTAGCACTTTGCTAGCCGCGCGTACAGCTTGATCGCCGCCGCTCTGCGGCGATCGCCCGTACGCAGCGGCGCAAGAGGGCCCCCCCCCCCGCCAGAGCCCTGCGCTGCCCGGACCAATGAGTTCCGGGCAGCGCTATGGGCTGGATCGGAGGTGTCTGACGTCAGGACGTCGGCTGACGTCCATGACGTCATTCCGATCGTCGCCATGGCGACAGGAGAAGCCAAACAGGGGAGCGCGTTATATACGCGTTCCCCTGTTTGCTATTGATGCCGGCGACGATCGCACTAGAGGGACACATGCGCCCTCTAGTGGTGTTTCATGTAGCTACCACTCTGGTAGCTTTACATGAAACACAAAAAAAAAAATTAAAAAAAAAAGGATTTTTGCCATTTTGGCAAAAAAAATTAACCGCCAGGAGGGTTAAATATCTTATATAGGAGACACACACAGTAATATTTGAGAAGTGAAGTGAAGTTTTTTGGATTTACAGAAAGTGTACAATAATTGTTCAAACAAAATTAGGCAGGTGCATAAATGTGGGCACCACAAAAAAGAAATGAAATCAATATTTAGTAGATCCGCCTTTTGCAGAAATTACAGCCTCTAAACGCTTCCTGTAGGTTCCAATGAGAGTCTGGATTCTGGTTGAAGGTATTTTGGACCATCCCTCTGTACAAAACATTTCTAGTTTATTCAGGTTTGATGGCTTCCGAGCATGGACAGCTCTCTTTAACTCACAACACAGATTTTCAGTTATATTCAGGTCTGGGGACTGAGACGTCCATTCCAGAACATTGTACTTGTTCCTCTGCATGAATGCCTTAGTGGATTTTGAGCAGTGTTTAGGGTCGTTGTCTTGTTGAAAGATCCAGCCCCAGTGCAGCTTCAGCTTTGTCACTGATTCCTGGACATTGGTCTCCAGAATCTGCTGATAACGGAGGAATCCATGCGTCCCTCAACTTTGACAAAATTTCCAGTCCCTGCACTTGCTACACAGCCCCACAGCATGATGGAACCACCACCATATTTTTCTGTATGTAGCAGGTGTTTTTCTTGGAATCCCTTTTCCTCCATGCATAACGCCCCTTGTTATGCCCAAATAACTTAATTTTAGTTTCATCAGTCCACAGCACCTTATTCCAGAATGAAGCTGGCTTGTCCAAATGTGCTTTAGCATACCTCAAGCGGCTCTGTTTGTGCTGTGGGCAGAGAAAAGGCTTCCTCTGCATCACTCTCAATACAACTTCTCCTTGGGTAAAGCCGAATGGTTGAATGATGCACAGTGACTCCATCTGCAGCAAGATGATGTTGTAGGACTTTGGTGCTGGTCTGTGGATTAAATCTGACTGTTCTCACCATTCGTCGCTTCTGTCTATCCGAGATTTTTCTTGGTTTGCCACTTCGAGCCTTAACCTCCTTGGCGGTATGAAAAATTCCGCCAGGAGGGAGCGCAGCAGGTTTTTTAAAAAAAATTTTTTTTTTAATCATGTAGCGAGCCGAGGGCTCGCTACATGATAGCCGCTGCTGAGCGGCACCCCCCCGCCCGCTTCGATCGCCCTCGGCGATCTCCGATCAGGAAATCCCGTTCATAGAACGGGATTTCCTGGAGGGCTTCCCCCGTCGCCATGGCGACGGGGCGGGATGACGTCACCGACGTCACTGACGTCGGGACGTCATTGGGAGTCCCGGGCCACCCCTCGGCGCTGCCTGGCACTGATTGGCCAGGCAGCGCTGGGGTCTGGAGGGGGGGGGGGGGGGCCCGCGCCGCAGCAGATAGCGGCGATCGCAAAGGGGCCGGCGGCGATCAGAGTGCTGGCGCAGCTAGCAAAGTGCTAGCTGCGTCCAGCAAAAAAAAAATTATTAAAATCGGCCCAGCAGGGCCTGAGCGGCACCCTCCGGCGGCTTACCCCGTGTCACACACGGGGTTACCGCCAAGGAGGTTAAAGGGAACCTAAACTGAGAAGGACATGTATTTTTCCTTTTAAAATAATACCAGTTGCCTGACTCTCCTACTGATCCTGTGTCTAATAGTTTTACCCACAGCCCCTCAACAAGCATGAAGATCAGGTGCTCTGACTGAAGTCAGACTGGATTAGCTGCATGCTTGTTTCAGGTGTGTGATTCAGCCACTACTGCAGCAAAGAGATCAGCAGGACTGCCAGGCAACTGGTATTGTTTAAAAGGAAACATCCATATCCCTCTCAGTTTGGGTTTCCTTTAACTCTAACTGAGCCTGTGGTCTTCCATTTCCTCAATATGTTCCTAACTGTGGAAACAGACAGCTGAAATCTCTGAGACAACTTTCTGTATCCTTCCCCTAAACCATGATGGTGAACAATTTTTATATTCAGGTCATTTGAGAGTTGTTTTGAGACCCCCGTGTTTCTACTCTCCAGAGAAAATTTAAACTTACAATTGACCCCCTTAAATACTCTCTCATAATTGGATTCACCTATGTATGTAGGTCAGGGGTCACTGAGCTTACCAAGCCAATTTGAATTCCAATAATTAGTTTGAGGGTTTGAAATCAATAAAATTTTGTTTAAACAATTATTGCACACTTTCGGTAAATCCAATAAACTTCATTTTACTTCTCAAATATCACTGTGTGTGTCTCCTATATGATATAATTAACTGACATTTATTATCGTAACAATTAACGATTTATACAGGACAATCATGACGACTAACAAGGTTGCCCACACTTTCGCATCCCACTGTATTATTATTTAAAAGGAAATAAATATGGCACCTTCCATACCCCTCTCACTTCTGGTGTGCTAAAGCAGAGTATCTCTTTTTTGTGTTTCTGCTATCCATGGGGGGTAACTAGAAATCACTGGGCCCCTCATTGGGCACTCACTCTGCCCTCCTCTGATGGAGCAGAAGTGTCTGCACAGACTTCTCCAGCATCCCTACAGTGCAAAGCACTTAGGAAGGGCTTGGAGAGGCTGAGGGCTGGGCGCTGTACACTGCTGAACACTGAACAGGGACTGTCTACAAAACTGTAGGAGGACTGGTGCACACCAAGAGCGGTTCTATGTGTTTTTATAAACGCTTGTGGTTTAAAAACTGCTTGGCTAATGTATTTCAATGGGATAGTACACACCAGAGCGATTTGTTTTTTCCTCAAACGCAAATTCGTGTCCTGCAGCATTTTTGCTGATTTCTGACGCAATTCTGCCTCCATGTTAAGTATAGGAAAGTGGAAAATCGCTCTGAAAAGCACTAGATCACAGCAATTTTCCAATCGTTTTTGTTACAGTAGCTGTTCAGTTACAGCTCTACTGTAATAAAATATAAAAACGCTACACAAAAATGCCCCTAAAAAGGCTAGGCATGTTTAGAAAATCGCCTTGTACATGCCTATAATTGTTCTGAAAAACCGTTTAAAAAAACGCTAAGCGTTTGCAGTTCCACTAGCAGTTTTTGGTGTGCACTGGCCCTGATTCGTTATCAGTGAGTTAGTAGATGCAGTCATTAGAACAATTGTGCAGAGAGCAGAAAGCTTTTTCCTCTCCATGCCCATAGTTGTCAGTCTCTTAGGACAGGGAAAAGAAACTTCTTCCCCAATGGGGGCCCCCTTTATCTTCTGGGCCTGAGAATTTGATGGCTAGCAAGTGCCACATAGATAGTAGGAGGGAGTTTTAGATGAGCGGCGAGGCCCATGAGAAGTTCTGAATGTGGGTGTGGAAGTAGGTCACTCAAGGAGACGAGTAGCTTGTGCGTGCGGAGATTACAGAAGATGTAAAAAAACTGCTCAAAAAAATTCAGTCCTATTGATCAGATTTTCCATTGTAGACATGTTTTGTTTTTTTTATATAAGCATTTCCCTTGCTAATGTTATACACTTATTTACTATTCGCCTTGTTGCTTTATAAAAATGCTGGACCCTGCACGGTCTGCTTAAGTGATACAAACACAAAACTGGTTGTCACGATTCTAGACGGCTTCACCCATTCCCAGCATGCACTGCGCTCTCCGCAGCTTCGGCATAGCAGAGCTGCTCTTGCTTTAGCGACACCATCATGGATAATTTATAGCGGAATGGAAGGAACGCTAAGAAAAGAATTACAAGGTGCTGTGACACACGCAAACAGCTATAAATAGAGCTGCTACATAAGCCTGTGTCTGCCAGTGTTCGATGAGGCAAAGAAGGAAAGCAATTACAGCCACAGGGCCTTTCCCTCAAAGTCCACCCAATCCCCCTCCTGCTTCACAACACTGCCTTCACCTGTCTACTCCTAGCCAGGCTACGACCTGACCTGTCCCTGCCTGTTACCTCATATCCACTGCATAGCTGTGTGCCATGTAACTTATCAAATCCGTTACTAACAAAACTGTGCACATTCCTGCAAACCGTGGATTAACCCATTATTATCTGATACAGAGACGGGACAAGGTCCTCCAGCACCCAAGGCTGAGACACCAAAGTGCGCCCCTCCATCCCTCCCACCCCAGCTGTCACTCACTGATTGCTATTAGACTAAGAGGTGCCACAGGGCCCACAACCTCCCCAACACCTTAATATCTAGTTATCTGGCTTGCAGTCACTGCCATGTATCCCCTTTTCTTATTTCTTTCTGCTTCAAACACAATTAGGAATGACAGCTGAATGAATTGTGCGCCCCCTCCTACACTGCGCCCTGAGGCTGGAGCCTCTCCAGCCTATGCCTCGGCCCAGCCCTGTATCTGAAGTGAAAGGAATATGGGGTGTACACAGGGCCGGTTCTAGACTGTTTGCTGTCTGATTTGGAATGATCTCACAGCACCTGACAATTTACTCTGCTTCATTTAATGTTGTCAGTCAGCAAGGGAGCATAAGCAACAACTTGAGACATGACATGCTGCAGCTCAACACAATAACACACTGGCTGGCTGGCTGTGAGTCTGTGACAAGCAAACTGCTAACCCTCAGCCAGTAGGCCATCCTCCATTCTTCCTCAGTCAGGACAGTAGTGCCACCTCCTCCCTACTGCTGTGCAAGTCAAATGAAACACTGCTGCTCTCCTGCCACTCCTCACTCACTGTCAGACTCCTCACACAGCACAACAAGCTGCTTTTCCCTAATGATGACCTTTTCACCTCACTCTCCTATCGCTTCTCCGCCTACTCTGACGGCATGTGATAAAACAGAACATACATGCTGCTCCTATAATCTCTGCGCCTGTGTATGTATGTAAGCTAAATGGTAGACACTAGATGGTAACCCTTGTCTGCTTCCATGAAAACAGGAAGTAGACACTGCAGATTTATTGCAGGATTCGTATCAGCTGTAACAAATGTTTTTCTTTAAAGGTTATTATGCTATTGCTTATCTTTTAGAGCAGAGCGGACGCTCTGAGTTCAAGTCCACTTTAAAATGAAAAGACGCCCTGGGCAAGATAGCAGTTTTTGCCCACAGCTGATGATCACCCGGCTTTTTTGTTAGATTTGTTGGGGGATGGCATCTGCCAGGGCCCTAGAATCTCACTAGGCCCTAGGCAACTGCCTGTGTTAGCCTTGAGGATTATCCGGCTCTGGGTTTGCGTGTACGCCGTTTTTTGTTCCCCATGCTTTAATGGATTCTATCCTCCAGGTCATCTCCTTGGTTCCTAATTGCCGGTCTCAAGTCCGTAACTCTGTGAAATCTCATTGACTCAATGGCTCTTGTAACGGAGCAATTTGGAAGGCAAATAGAAGGCAGAGAGAATGAGAGAAAATGACATTTCCTGTGTGCTGTGTTTGTATGCTACAGGCTTGTTTCCGCACCTCACAAAGCTCCTTAGCACTCAGAGGCTTAGCGGGCAATTTTCCCAGCTATGCTTAAATAGCACAGAGAAGCATGTTAGCAAGCAAAGGATTCTGGGATACTGGCTGTGGTGAAATCCCTGCACTTGTCTAAATCTCTTTCTTTCTTTACCTCCTACCTACTGCCTAGAGGACCTGTCTTGTCTCCCAAAAGCCTCTTGCAGAGAGAAAGCAGCAATGATATCGGTGGCATCCAGCCTCCTCGCCTAGCTGTCTCACAGCGGAAATCCAATTAAGGCCTTCATTAGACTGGGCACGCTCTTGGCTGCTGCATTTCCCTCCGCCTGTCCTGCAGGGCCAGGGAGAAAGCATCAAAAGAACAACAGATATTGGGGCCTGGTGAGGGAGGAACAGATTGGGAAGCCTTGCTGACAGTGGAGACAGCTGGTCCGATCTCCAGCAACAGAGAAATGGAACGCTTCATGTTCCTGAAGTTGGAGAGAAGAAGACCACCAGCAAACGGGAATCGCCCGTACGCCAGCTTCCCAGTGAGGGGAGACAGGGGTAAAGCGTTCTTCCAGATAAAGCAGCGCACTAATGAGATTTCATCATGTTTCTGGCGCGTCTGGCAAAATTTAAATCCAAATTTAGGCACAGTAAGAATACAATTAAAGTGTTAGTGTACTTACAGTTACAGTTCGTTCCATAAATATTTGCACAGAGACGACTTTTTTTGTAATTTTAAATGAAACAACTCAAATGCAGTTAAAACCTTTTCAGAGGCTCAAAAGTAATTGGACATTTAGACAATAGGACACATGGACAACGGGAGACCGCTATGGCATGATATCGTCTGGCAAAGGGCACCCTGAATCCAGACCGTCTACCAGACAGGCACGTAACTTGACCTGAGAAGTGGCTTATGCTGTGAAACGCCTTGTCTTAAAGGGGTTCTCTGGTGTCTGTAAAAAAGCTAAAACTGGGAGGCGCATGCGCGGCGCACCCGTGATGGCTGCCTAACTCCGGAGCTCCAGCCCGTCTCTACCTCCGCAAAGCCGCACACCGCATCTCCTCAGCTTCTACAGTGCGGCTCTTACCGGGACAGGTCCCCGACATCCTTCTCCACCTAATGGCCGCACATGGATCCGCCAGGACCACACACCAAGAGGGCACAATGGATCGGTTCCTCCGTCCTCCTGAGGCCCAAGATGGCGCCGATCAGCAAGAGACTCCTGACGCAGCTCCACAAGCCTCCCTCACACAAGATACGGTACCAGTCACTGCATCCTTGCTTGAATCTGCCCTAGACAGACACTATAGGGCCATGCAGGACTCTCTGCAGCAACTAATTTTAAATGCAGTAAAGGACCTAAAAACGGAGATAGCAGGGCTGGGGGATCGCACAAATGCTCTAGAGGATAAGGTAGAAGCACTCTCACAAAAACAAGGTGACCTAGCAGATGAGCAACAGATTATGTCAACAGATCTTAAATCCCTCCGCAACATGCAGGAAGATCAAGAAAATAGGGATAGGAGACAGAACTTAAGAATAAAGGGACTCTCAATGGATGTGAAACATGAGCAGCTTAAGCCCCATCTTACTGACTTTTTTAAATCAGTGGCACCAGACATCCCTGATGAACTATGGCGCATGGACAGGGCCCACAGATCCTTAAGCGAACGACAACCCTCCTCCCAGAAACCTAAGGATGTCGTAATCAGAATGCATTACTATGAAGCTAAGGAAGCCCTTTTAAGGGCCCTTCGAAACACATCGTCAGTGTCATTTAAAGGAGACGAT
The DNA here is from genome assembly GCF_040937935.1 of Hyperolius riggenbachi. Classification (NCBI taxonomy): domain Eukaryota; kingdom Metazoa; phylum Chordata; class Amphibia; order Anura; family Hyperoliidae; genus Hyperolius; species Hyperolius riggenbachi. The sequence goes on along the minus strand of NC_090648.1, from coordinate 452,405,322 downwards.
CTTTATGTTTTTAATGATTTATATCTCATTACCCTGGCCAAACGCCGAGCATTAAGACCAGTTACGCAGCTTCTTAGGGATGCTAAGATCCTATATAAATGGGGGTTCCCCTTCCGCCTCATAGTAAACCGACAGGGTTTTGTCAACACCCTATCTGACTTTGATGACGCCCCCATGTTTCTGAAACAACTGGGCCTCAAACTACCTCCCGCTGCTGAAAGATGCGTCATATTGCAGAGTGGAATACGGTTTCTCCCCGGAGTCTCTCCTACCCCACACCACCAGAAGCTATGGAAGCCCAACCGATTTGAACTACAAGAATAACAGTGCCTATCATCCTGGCTACCCAGCCCTATATTCTCTACCCTCCAATGCCTAACCTGTCCCCCAATAAGCTCCAGATTTGACTGGCTCCCCTCGCGGCCCGCCAGCATGTACCCCAGGAGGTTCAAATCTGACCTTGCCTATGCCTCTAGGGGTTTAAGCAATCTCAGATTGACCTCACAGACAACCCATTGATGTTGTCACAGACAGTAGCCATACCTCCTACAATGGCTCCCACTACCTACCATATACTTTAGTCTTAGATGTTCCTATTTTAAAAAAGTTTAAATGTTTAAGTTTTTGGAACCTATGTTCTCTTTATGCTTTACTGTATGATTCACATTGGTCACTAGCAATTCCTATAAGCAACATAGCTCTGTTCTTAGATCATGGTTAAGCTTCTTACTTTGAATGCCAAGGGCCTCAATATACCCCAGAAAAGACTTGCTCTCCTACGGGACCTCAAAAGAATGGACATAGACCTAGCCATGATCCAGGAAACTCATTTCCGCACTAATGATCCCCCTAGGCTTAGCAATAATAACTACTCCGGGTTGTATTTAGCTTCAGGACCCTCCAAGCGGGCCGGTGTAGCTATAATATTCAAAAAGACTATACCCTTACAAATCACAAAAGTAATTCAAGATCCTAAAGGTCACTTTTTAATACTCCTAGGATCAATAGCAGGAAAACCTATTACTCTAGCCACGGTCTATGTTCCTAACACTCAACAACTCTCCTTTTTGTCCTCTTTTCTAGCTAAACTGCAAAAAAGTCTCCTCGGGCACTCTTATACTCGGAGGTGACTTTAATCTCGCATTCTCAACAGTTAAAGATAGGAGTGTATCAATCACCTCTCAATCAGGTATCTCACATGATCGCAACTCACGTAAGTTTATGGCGTTACTCCGGAAATACGGTCTGATAGACATGTGGAGAGTCTCCAATCCCACATCCATAGAATACACCTTTTTTTCACCTCCATATGCCTCTCACTCCCGCATAGATTACTTTTTCTCGCACTCTTCACTACTCCCTAATTTAACCGATTCTGAAATACACCCTATGGCGTGGTCCGACCACCAAACTGTATCCCTCAAACTAAACTGACTTCATGAACCCATAGGCCGCTACACTGGAGGCTAAATGAATCATTATTACAAGACAAAAACCTCCTTACCAAACTTACAGATGAGTTGCGATCATATTTCACTATCAATAATGGCTCAGTTTCTTCACAAGGCATGCTCTGGGAATCTCATAAAGCCTTTATAAGAGGGATCTTCATCGCCGAAGGTACTAGGCGAAAAAAAAAACTGCACTCAAAAACTCCTAGCCCTTCAAACCTCTCTCGCCAAGGCCCAATCAGCTTACAAAACTCACCCCACTCAGGAGCATTTCTCCCTTATCCAACAACTAAAACTAAACATACGTACCCTTCAAACCACCCAAATTGAGAAAAGCTTACGCTGGACAAGACAGCTTTTCTTTGAAAGAGGTAACAAACCCCATACTATTCTAGCACGCAAACTTAACCCAGGGGGTTCGCAACAGGCAGTCCATTCTATGAAAGATCCTGAGGGCAACATACAATGGCCTCGATTCATCATTCTCTTTGAGATAACTTTTTCCAGTTTGTTAAATTACCGAATTCGAAGTTTAGCGATTTCTAGTTGTATTCATCAAGGTTTTTCCTCATTCGGTGTGAATTCGATAACAATTCGGTAACCATTCGGTAACGTGTCGATATTTCCATTTTACAGTGGTACTTTAACACAAGGCCATAAGATTCCCATGGAATTGTGGGTAAAAGGCAGTCCTTTGAGCACTACGTAGCAACATTCTGAATAGGGCTTAACACCTGGACCAGGATTCTGAAAGTGGATGGGACAATCCCACAATTTGATAGGAGCCTTTTCTAAAAAAATTATAGTGCAGCTAGCAAATTAGTTAACCCTGACACTGCCTGTGTTCTCTTACAAGATGATTCAAGAGAAATGCAGATGTCGTGTTATAGCAAATAAATCTATTCTCTTGCAAATTGATCTGGTTCTAGACCTTATTCTTGCCCTTCTGCGCCTTTGAATCACTCTCAGCTGATACATAACCACTTCAAATGGCTCCATCTTCTCTGTCAGCAATGATCTGACAGGAATAACGACAGAGCAGTGAAGGAGATAACTAATCCTAAATGTAACGCTAAACCACTCCCACTTTCTTTTTCATGAATTGCACTTTATTCCGTTTTAGCAAATCGTTACTGAATCGTTACCGAATGTTCGCTAACAGCTGTAGATAACTTTGATGAATCCTGAAATGAAGTTAACAAATTCGGTATTTTACCAAACTGTTGTTAACAAATTTGCTAAGTGTTGATGAATCGAGGCCAATATGACCCACGTAAAATTGCACAGATATTTTCCGACTACTACCAAAAACTATACAACCTCCCTGACCAATCCTCTGACCCTTCTTTCTTAGATAAAGTAGATGCCTTTTTAGCACCACTCAAACTCCCCCGTCTTACTGTAGAACAATCCAAACAATTAAATTCCCTTGCAAACAAAATGCTGGAAGGTGAAAAACCCCCATCAAACATTCTCAACTCCCTAATCACCGTCATACCTAAGGAGGGTAAGGACCCACAACTCCCCCAAAGCTTCAGAGTCCTACATCATCAGGGATTCCAAGGACCATTCATATCCATCCTTCGACATCTATACTCTTCTCCTTCCACTACAATTAAATTGCCATTCGCTTCGTCCACCCCACTCAACATTCGTAATGGCACAAGACAAGGTTGCCCCCTTTCCCCTCTCCTCTTTGCCATTAGCATCGAACCATTAGCGTCTGCAATCAGAATAAATCCTGACATACAAGGTATAAAGCAAGGAAGTTCTGAGTTCAAGATCTCTTTGTTTGCAGATGATGTCCTCCTCACCATCACACAGCCCTTAGTTTCCTTACCAGCTTTACATTCAACTATTAAAACCTATGAATCTATATCAGGTTTTAAATTAAACCAAGACAAGATTGAAGCCCTTCCAATTAAAATCCCACCTGATCTATTAGACATTTTAACCACTTCAGCCTACAGCTTCGAAAATCTTATGCATCCAAGCAATGTTCACCTCCCATTCATTCGCTAATAACTTTATCGCTACTTATCAAAATTAATTGATCTATATCTCGTTTTTTCCGCCACTAATTAGGCTTTCTTTAGGTAGTACATTTTGCTAAGAGCCACTTTACTGTAAATACATTTTAACAGGAAGATTAAGATAGAAATGGAAAAAAAACATTATTTCTCAGTTTTTAGCCATTATAGTTTAAAATTAATACATGCTACAGTAATTAAAACCCATGTATTTTATGTGCCCATTTGTCCCGCTTATTACACCATTTAAATTACGTCCCTATCACAATTTATGGCGCCGATATTTTATTTAGAAATAAAGGTGCATTTTTTCAATTTGCGTCGATCACTATTTACAAGCTTATAATTTTAAAAAATGTAATAAGATACTCTCTTGACATGTATATTTAAAAAGTTCAGACCCTTAGGTAACTATTTATGTAGTTTTTTTTTTTTAATTGTAATTTTTTTTATTATTTTTTTTAATATAAAAATGTATTTGGGTAATTTTAGTTTGGGAGGTAAATAGCCAATTTTAGATGTAAAATAATGTATTTTTTATTCAATACAGGTATGTGGGTGCAGTTTACTATTTGGCCACAAGATGGCCACATTCAAAAAGTTCCTAGATGCGAACGATGTCGCATCTAGGAACTAAAATGAAGAGAAGTTGTTTCCTGGGGGCAGAAATACCACGCTCTCTGATGAGAAAGCGTCGGTATTTCTGCCGGGGACTTGGATCGGTGAATGGGAATTATATTCCCATTCACTGATCGGGGGGGTAGCGGGGGCGCGCGCGGGCGCGCGCCCGATCGCGCGCACCACACGGCTGCAGCACCACTGCCTATCTGGACGGATATATGCGTCCAGATATGGCGAAGTGGTTAAAGACCCATTACTCATACAATTGGCGGACTAAGACATTAAAATACTTAGGGATTCACCTTTCAACAACTTACTCTTCCCTATACAAATATAACTTCCCCCCACTAATACACCATATCCTTCAGGATCTTCATAAATGGACCTCCTACAAAATCTCTTGGCTAGGCAGAATCTACTCGTTAAAGATGAACATCTTGCCGCGTCTCCTTTATCTATTTGAAACCCTCCCGGTCAGAGTCCCCTCACCTGAGCTGTCTAGGTTGCAGTCTGAATTCTTGAAATTTGTCTGGAACCACCAACGACCCAGAGTCTCCAGATCAGTTCTCCTCTCCCCAAGAGAACAAGGTGGTCTAGCTCTCCCCTATCTGAAACTATACTACCAAGCTGCACACCTTAGACAGTTGACTGAGTGGTCCAACCTAACAGTTTTTACAAAGTGGGCTCTTATTGAAGCAACTAGTGTTTCCCCTATCTCCCTAGCTGCTCTGATTTGGTCAGACCCACATCCTAACCTCCCTATGGCTAGTCTCTTACCTACTATATCCTTCACCCTGAGTGTCTGGAGATCAGTTGCTCGATCGGCACTATTACGATCAAAACCTTCACCGCTATGCCCCATTCTGGGAAACCCAGCTTTCCCTGAAGGGGGATGCACGCTTTCTTTAAAACAAGATGGTATTATCAAGGGTTCTTTAACCTCCGAAATTGGATTAATCAATCCACAGGCACAATTATTGATAAATCTGCTTTGGTGGATAAACTTACATTTACTCCTCAGACACTTATGGATTACAATCAAATTAGCCACTTCCTTCACCATAGCTTTCCCAAATCCTCGATATCCACACAACTCTCCCCCTTTGAACGCCTCTGCATACACCGAGGACATCAGAAAGGTCTCATTTCACAAATTTACTCTCTTCTGCAATCTAAATCAGGCTCTCACATACCTATACTCGATTATATGACCAAATGGGAATCTGCCTTGGCCACTTCCATATCATTAGAGGATTGGGAGGATATCTGGAATAACGCTAAACTCTCATCTATCTGCATACAGACTAGGGAAAACATATACAAAATCTTGTTCCGATGGTACTTGTCTCCAGATACCCTCTCACACATTTACCCTAACACCTCTGACCTATGTTGGAGGGGATGTGGCGAAAAAGGCACTATTGAACATATCTTTTGGTTTTGCCCTATAATAGCCCCCCTGTGGCAAGATATTCAATCCCTAATCTCTGACCTTTCTGGTGTACTCATTCCTTTAGATCCCCTACAAATGCTCCTAAGCAAACCTATCCCTGACATCAATAAGTACACCATGCAATTGATCACCCATGTCTTAACGGCCACCAGACTATCCATAGCCAAGGCTTGGAAAAATATTGCTCCCCCAACATTATCAGGTGTAAAGAATAAGGTAAACTGGACTAGAACGATGGAGCAAATGACAGCATCCCTAAGAGACACTGGTGGCAAATTCCATAAAATTTGGGACCAATGGCCATACACGCCCTCAGACTACAACCCTCCTTAGATACTCTACGTCAGGGGTGCCCAATAGGTCGATCGCGATCTACCGGTAGATCGCGACCGCCTATTTGGTAGATCGCGGCCTCTTGGCCGCGTCCCATCACAATTTGCGGCCGGCAGCTTTCCCATCATATTTTGCTGCCAGCCGCCGGCCAATAGGAAGCGGGGAAGAGAGAGGAGGCGCGGCTGAAGAGGCCATGACGCGACGTCATGGCTGGCGGCGCCGGGCACACGCGCACACGCTGGACGGTGGCTGCACAGGACGCTGGCTCCTACTGCGCATGCGGGGCTGCTCACGCTACACCGGATCGCTCCGAGTCCGAGAGGGGAGACCAGACATCGCCGCTGGAGAGAGGTAAGTGATTGAGCACCCATCCTACCTATGCTAATGCAACCTATCCCTACCTACCTACGCTAGAGGCACCTATCCTACTTACCTATACTAAAGGGACCCATCCCCCACCTACCTATACTAAAGGGACCCATCCCCACCTACCTATGCTAAAGGGACCTATCCCCCACCTACCTACCTATGCCAAAGGGACCCACCCCCACCTACTTACCTATACTAAAGGGACCCATCCCCACCTACCTACCTATGCTAAAGGGACCCATCCCCACCTACCTACCTATGCTAAAGGGACCCATCCCCACCTACCTATGCTAAAGGGACCAACCCCCACCTACCTACCTATGCTAAAGGGACCCATCCCAACCTACCTATGCTAAAGGGACCCATCCCCACCTACCTATGCTAAAGGGACCCATCCCCACCTACCTATGCTAAAGGGACCCATCCCTACCTACCTATACTAAAGGGACCCATCCCCACCTACCTATGCTAAAGGGACCCATCCCCACCTACCTATGCTAAAGGGACCCATCCCCACCTACCTATGCTAAAGGGACCCATCCCCACCTACCTATGCTAAAGGGACCCATCCCCACCTACCTATGCTAAAGGGACCCATCCCCACCTACCTACCTATGCTAAAGGGACCCATCCCCACCTACCTACCTATGCTAAAGGGACCCACCCCCACCTACTTACCTATGCTAAAGGGACCCATCCCCACCTACCTATGCTAAAGGGACCCATCCCCACCTAACTATGCTAAAGGGACCCATCCCCACCTAACTATGCTAAAGGGACCCATCCCCACCTACCTATACTAAAGGGACCCATCCCCACCTACCTATACTAATGGGACCCATCCCCACCTACCTATGCTAAAGGCACCTATCCCCACCTACCTATGCTAAAGGCACCTATCCCCACCTACCTATGCTAAAGGTACCTATCCCCACCTACCTATGCTAAAGGCACCTGTACCCAGCTACCTTTGCTGAAGGAACCTATACTTAGCTACCTATACTGGAGGCACTTGTACCTGGGGGCTATTCGTGACGGGGGGGGGGGGGGGGTCTGCAACACTTTAAATGTTGGTAGATCTCCTGGACTTGGCAAATTTTAAAGTAGCTCGCGAGCCGAAAAAGTGTGGGCACCCCTGCTCTACGTGATTGAGAAAACCCAACCTGAGATCCCTCAACCACACATTCGATACTATAGGCTCTCTAAACTCAATAAAAGGCCCACTCATTCATTCACTCATTCCTAAATCCCCACGTATATGCTAGACTTATCTATGCGGCTTGTCGACCAATGTGAACTCCCTTATAATCTTTAGATTTTTAGTGTTTCTTTAAGGCTATATTTCAAATAGTTACTGTGAATTTCTTAAAAATGTTCCACACACTGTCATAGGCCTTATCAGCTCTCCCAATACGTTGGAATACCTACCGGGACTACCTGAACTCATTTACCATTTCTCATCAAACATCAGGAAACTACTACGCAAAACTTTTATTTCCCGTTTATTCTACTCTTGATTGTCCCAACATGAAGAAATGCCTTTGACAACTGTAAAATGTTTTCTTCTTTTCTACGATGTTAAAAAGTTTACCTTTAATAACAATAAAAAAAAAGTGTGAAAAAACTGACATTTACCTGGAGCTTCTATCGGTCCCCTGCAGTTGTAATGTCCCGCGCCGTCCTCCTCCGATGCTCCGTCCCTGCCCCGGTAACCTGCTAATTATTCGTCTACCTAGATGAGTAGAACTGCGGCTGCGCAGCCCTGGCCGCGTGCGTGCTCGGGGGGGGTCAGTAGGCAGTACCGCAGGGGGACAGAGGAGAAAGGGGGAGTGGTGGGCATGAGGAAAGCCCACTAAACATGCCTGCTCCCTCCGTTTTTAAATTCTTTTTGCGTATAAGATGACTTGGTGTATAAGACGACCCCCCAACTTTTTCAGTTAAAATATAGAGTTTGTGATATACTCACCGTATAAGACTACCCCTCAACCAAATAAAAAAAAAAAAAAATCATATACTGGTGCTGTACTGTATGTGGTACCCTGTATATAACAGTATATAGTCAATTGACTGGTTGGATTGGTCAGCTCTCCCTCCCCCTAAGTGGATTGGTCAGCTCTCCTTGTCTACCTGTTCATCAGAGCGGTATGGAAGAATAGATCGCGCTGTGCCCATAAAATACGCCTCTTTCACTTGTCTGGCCCACCCATGTATCCTACTTACCTCCCTCTCTGCCTCTCAGATCTCGCACATGTGCACCTGCGCCGCTTCACTACAGTGCGCAACAGCAAGATCTGAGAGGCGGTAACAGGATAGGGGGTATCACCCAGCATCAATGACACCCGGCGTATAAGACGACCCCCAACTTTTCAGAAGATTTTCAAGGGTTAAAAAGTAGTCTTATACGCAGGAATATACAGTAGGTATAGTTTAAGCAATTAGGCTGTGTTCCCATTTCAGCCGAGAACAGACATTTTTTGTCTGTTCTCCGCTCATCGCAACACTGCCAGTGAGCGGCTCCTATTTTATAAACAGGAGCCATTCACACTTGTCAGCGGGCAACTGATCCGTGAAATCCATTGCGGTAAGTGGGCCGCACTTCTGTGCAGTCCACGATTATCCCGAGCAGGTGGATGCATTCCCCATATGGCCTATGGGGGTAACAATCAGCCCAGGGCTACAATTGGACGACAGCGGACCATCAGAGCGGAGACTACACTGTCCGCTCCCGCTGGCCTCGCGTTGAGCAATTTTTGGGTACCTGGAGTCGGTGATTTCATAAACTGAGGAGTCGGATAATTTTTGTACCAGCTCCCTCGCCCCGGTAAGAATTAGACTAAGAAGTCGGAATCAAAGCAATTTTGGGTACTTTGAGTCGGAGGTTTCATAACTGAGTCGTCGGAGGTAGATGATTTTTGTAATGACTCCACAGCCTTGGTGGGAACACACCCTTAAAGGACACCCGAGGTGAAAAAAAAAAAAAAATAAACAATTGTATCTATCCTTCTCCTAAAAATGACTTTTTAGCTATCCAACAGTTTTATTTTATATTTAAATCTTATTTTTAAGTTTTTACTGTTTCATGGCCTGTTCTCAATAACACATTCACTGAAGTATGCCAGGGCTAAAATCTATGAACTATTGTCCCTTTTTATCTCTTTTCTGCTCTTAGAAGCCATTTTCTACCAGGAAAGTGTCCTATGGCTGTAATTCCTTATCAGTGAGGGTGAAACTATAGTCTGACCCGGGCCAGAAAGTGTCACTTGCATACTTGATATTGTACTCTTTGAGCCAGAGAAAGAAAAAATGGAACACAGCATAGTTATTTGTGTGCTAGGCACTGTACTTACACATGTCTATCTCATCATGTCACATGCCACCTTGGGTGTCCTTTAAAGTGAACCCAAGGTGAGAATGATATGAAGGCTGCCATTTTTGTTTCCTTTCAAAGTGAACCCCCAGCTCGGGTTCAAAATCAAATATTTATCCTGAAGTGAGGGAAGCCTCAGGATCCTATTGAGGCTTCCCTCACTTGTCTGAAGTCCTCCTTTTGCAGAGTGCGGCCCCCTCAGGGCTGCTTAAATCCCGTTCCTAAATCATGGCTGCGCAGAAGACACGCAAGTCTGCCTGCACATGCGCAGTAGCATGGAGTGCGCAGCTCTGGCTTACTGCACATGCGCAGGCAGGCTCGGTCGGCTATTGCACGGCTACGCTGAAAGGAAGATGAGCTGCATGGCCCCTATGTGATTAGCGACAGTGCCTTGACGCTAAACTTTCGGACGGCCGTGCTCAGCAAAGGGGGACAACGGAGTAGCAAGAGAAGCCTCAATAGGATCATGAGACTTCCCTCTCTTAACCTCCTGAGCGGTATGGATGAGCTCAGCTCGTCCATTACCGCCGGAGGGTGCCGCTCAGGCCCTGCCTGGCCGATTTTCGCCAAATAAAAAGCAGCACACGCAGCCGGCACTTTGCCAGCCGCGTGTGCTACCTGATCGCCGCCGCTCTGCGGCGATCTGCCGCGAGCAGCGGCGAAAGAGGGTCCCCCCAGCCACCTGAGCCCTGCGCAGCTAGACCAATTAGTTCCGGCCAGCGCTAAGGGCTGGATCGGAGGCGGCTGACGTCCATGACGTCACTCCGCTCATCGCCATGGCGATGAGAAAAGCAAAACAAGGAGGGCCGCTCATCGCGGCCCTTCTTGTTACTTCTGATATGCGGTAGGAGCGCCCTCTAGTGGGCTTTCAGTTGGCTGCATGAAATAGATTTTTTTTTATAAAAAAAAAAACCCTCCCGCAGCCGCCCTGGCGATCTTAATAGAACGCCAGAATGGTTAAAGAGAACCCGAGGCGGGGTTCTGGGAATGAAATCCCCATACAGAGGCTGGGTCTGTCTATAGAGCCCAGCCTCTGTTGCTATATAGATCGCCCCTAATCGCCCCCTGCACTCTACAATACCCCATAAATCACAGCTGCTCTGTGTTTACCTCGCTCTTGTCACTCTTGCCGCTCCCCCCGCCTTCTGCATCGCTCCGGTCCCGCCTGCGTCCTTTCCCTCCAATCAGCGGCGAGGGAAGGGACGTGGGCGGGGACCGGAGCAATGCAGGGGGCGGGGCAACAGCGAGGCTGACAGGAGAGAAGAAAACACAGCGCGCTCTGACAAGCTGCGTGTCAGCAGTGCGGCTGTGTTTAGGGGGGTATTGCAGAGCGTGAGGGGGGGGGGGGGGGGCTTAGGGGCGAACTATATAGCAACAGAGGCTGGGCTCTATAGACAGACCCAGCCTCTGTATGGGGATTTTATTCTCAGAACCCCGCCTCGGGTTCTCTTTAAGGTAAGTATCTGTTTTTGTACTCAAGCTTTGGGTCGGGTGCACTTTAAAAAATACCAGTTGGCTGGCAGCCTTGCTGGTCTATTTGGCTGCGGTCTCGTCTGAATACCACCAGAAACAAGCATGCAGCTGATCCAGTCAGATCTGACAATAATGTCAGAAACACCTGATCTGCATATGCTTGTTCAGGGTCTATGGCTGAAAGTATTGGAGGCAGAGGATTAGCAGGACAGCCAGGCAACCGCTATTGCTTAAAAGGAGATAAATATGTCAGCCTCCATATAATTCTTACCTCAGGTTCAATTTAACCTTTTGTGGGAAAAAAAATGGTGTTCAGGCCCACTGTCTCACAGCACAGCGTCTGGGGTGTTTCAGAACCACACAAGCTTCCAAACCAGTGCCAGGGAATACAGAACACCCAACTGCTGTGGAATAACCAAAGACCTGTTCACAGGCTGGTAGTGGCCTGTTGCAAAAGTATTTAGTTCCTGTTTCAGTCATTGAAAAACGATCTTTGGCTCAGCGGCCGCAGAGGATGCTGGGAGTATTTTACAAGCACTTAAACCCCATTGAGCACAAGCACACCATCGCACCAAATGAAATTATCGTGAAGCGTAGAGTGGCTCCAGCTTATACTACAAGTGGAGATTATATCCGGACACGCACAGGGGGCTAAAACAGCTGAATCCTTAATAAAGCCAAATGAGATTATTCCTACAATGACTATAATGATGCAATGGAGGTCTGCTCCTCTGCTGAGATTATAATCTAAGTATAAGCTTCACTATAAATAGAGGGAAATGGATATAAATGGCCCGGGCATTTAACGAGCCGGGCGGATCCATACGAGCCGCATTATGCTGAAAGGTAGACTGAGAAATCGATAGCACTATCCAAATTAAAGAAGCACTCTGCATTTGTGAAAAGCAAAACAGGCCATAACCAATCAGGAATCAGCAAAAAAGGATGTAAGGTGAATGTGCCCAGGGCCGGCGCTACCACAGAGGCAAAGGGGGAATTGCCCCAGAGCCTGCAAGGGCCCCCTAGGTGTCTCCCCTCATCATAACTGTTGCTCTCTGCAGAGTCTTTGGCAGAGGAGCGTCTCACCTGTGCTGGCGGGCAGGTGAGACGCTACACTGCAAAAGACACTGAAGGGGCAGTTAAGTTAAGATGTGATTGGGAGGGGGAGTCAGCAGCCGGCTCAGGGCCCAGGAGGGAAATTTTACCCTGGGGCCCTATTGTTACTAGAACCGGCCCTGGGAGTGCCTAATGTACTAGAAGGAGAGGTGGCTGAAATCAAAGTACATCTTACTCCATAAAAAATCAAATGTGCGGTATCACATCCCGATCAATCTCAGCTCTTTCCGCCCGAGCGGGTCCATGCTACTGTGCAGGCCTAGTGCAGCTACGCTCCGGGGGTCTCAGCGCTGGAACAGCCTGGCAGTGGAGGCTGGGGGAAGCCTTTAGGGGACCCAGAGGCCAGGGCCAGATTTCTGGAAAGGCTACAAAGGCCCGGGCCTTGTGCAGCTGCAGCACAAGGGGGTACCTGGACATGAAATAGGCTTTGATACATATGGAAGACAAGGCTGAAAATGGGGATAAATACATGAAAAGGGACGCTGATACCTAAGGAGGATGTTCATGTACTACTGCAGCCCCTCTCTTTCCTGGATGTTACACATGGAATAGAAGGGGTGCTGCTGCACATGGAAGGGGAGGCCTAACATACTTGGCCTAGGGGCAGAAAAAGTATAAATCCGGCCTTGCCAGAGGCTTCCCCTTCCCAAGGTAAGAAAGGTAAGAGAAATCCGAGGGTAAGTATTGTATCTATATTTGGCCACACTAAGCCTCACAGGTTTGTCTTAGGCTGGGCGCACACATAACATAACATGAAAGGCTGCGTTTTATGTCAGGTTTTCATTTTATGTTGTGTGCGTTTTTGCTGCGTTTGTGTGGGGTTTTTTTTTACCGCAGATGCGTTTTTCAAGAGTTTTGCATGCGTTTTAATGCGTTTGTGGTTCGCATATACAAGACACATATGCGTTTTGTATGCGTTTTTCATGCGTTTTTATATTTCCATTTATGCAAATCACTAGGAAGACAACAGGGAGCGGAAATACATCACAAAAATTTTTTGGGGGGGGGATAAAACGCATGGAAAACGTATAAAAACGCATACCATTGCATTCCCATTGACTTTATGTGCGTTTTTGATGCGTTTTTTGCATAGTATGCAACAAAACCAGCGTTTTTGAAAACGCACGCATTGAAAACGCATATGCGTTTTTTCCTGCGGCCCATAGATTTCCATTAGCTGCAAAAACGCAGTGTTTTCCGCAACGCTAGCGTTTCTGCTATGTGTTCAAGAATGAAACGGTGGTTATGTAGTCATAACTGACTCTTCCTTTTTCCTGCAGTGAAAAAGGGACTACAGCAAAGATAAATGCCTGGCCTGTGACACAGCGTGACATTGGCTTCTGCAGATTGTAGGGGTGGGAGGGGCCTTTAAGCAAAACAATGAGTCACAGACCATCATCAGAGAGCCTGAAGTATCATCAGAAAATGCCAGTAAAGCTCGCATTGGGCCCGTTTCCACTAGTGCGGTGCGGAATCGCCGCATATCAGCGTTGACAAAATCGCATGTGGGTGCGATTCCGCATGCAGTTTTTGCCGCGATTTCGCATGCGATTTCGCATAGGCAGGGTATATGCGATTTTAATCATGTCACAGCCTGTGTCAATTTACATTACTTTCAATGCGAAATCGCACGCGAAATCGCGGGAAAAAACGCATGCAAAAAACGCATGCGATTTCCCTATTAAATACATTACCTGCGAATCGCCTGCATTCCACACGCAGGCGAATTCTGCAGGGTCTACCGTGCAGAAAAATCCTGCACATAAAAACGCAAATGAAAACTGACAAGTGGAAACAGTCCCATCCACTTGTATTGCCTATGCGAATCCGCATGCGTTGTCTGCATGCGAATTCGCGCTAGTGGAAACGGGCCCTTAATTCGAAGACTTGTACCGCCCCTCACTCCCACCCCTCTCAATGAAGGTCACCCAAAGTTGAAATAATAGATATAAAAAAAATTGTGCAGGGCTAGAGCCCTTTTTGCAGTGTAGCGCCTCTATTGCGCTCTTCTTGATTTCTGCCTTTAAGACTGTATTTAAGTTGATAGACTCTAGTCCAAAATGTTCTCACTTTAAGGCACTTTCAGAAAATATGTCAGCATGTCCTTCTAGCATTACAATTAGGGATGTAGCCAGAGACACAATGTGTAGGTCTATGCAGCAGAATTATAATTTGAAATATCATTTTTTAAATGTAAAAAATTATCTTGGCCTTAGATGATGACAGACTATTACTATTGTAGAGATTGTAGAGGTACAGCTAGTACAGGTAACCATGTCATAGCCACGCACGCACGCACGCACGCACGCACGCACACACACACACACACACACACACACACACACACACACACACACACACACACACACACACACACACACACACACACTGAGAACCAATATTGTTCAGAGGAATTTCTGAGTTTAACTGGAAAGATGGACTAGCCCAAAAGCTGCCGGTAATGTCAGATTTGTAATACTTACTGTAAGTGACAGCAACAAAGGAGAAAAGTAATTTATGGCTCATTCTACTCTGGAAGAAATGAATATCTTATTTGTACGTGTTCTGAATTTTAAGATTTTCACAACAGTTCCTCTTTAAGAAAGTTTAGGACATCAGAGACATAACTATATAGTTACATAGGTTGAAAAGAAGCACATCCGTCAAACGAAGCATCGTTATTGCGCTCCACATGAGGCTACAACAACCCCCCTGGAAACCTGCAGCCTACTTTACCGCAAAGGGGGAGAAATACTCTATCCCGACCCCAATTGGCAATCACATGAATTCCCTGGATCAAAGCCCCGAGACTAATTATTACGGTGAAGATCATTGGTTGTCAGAAACTCCTGGTATTTTCGTTCTCGTCAAACCAGTCATTTCAGACGGAAAATTTCTTCTACAATCCCATCAAGCGAGATCCCGTCTGGCGCTCTTCTATCACAGCTTTTTACTCTGAGATGTAATGTGGCGCATCTAATGATTTCTCTGTGACAGCGTGCAGCGTAATTAATCAAAAACGGCTTAATGAATAAAAAAGAGAAAGACGAGAGAGGTACCTGTCAGAATCACCCAATCACAAAACTAAAATGACAATCAGTTTTGAAGCTTCATGGACAGATTTAAAGGACAACTGAAGGGAGAGTGATATGGAGGCTGTCATATTTATTTCCCTTTAAAGGGAATGTTAAAGTGAACCTCCAGACTAAAAATCTACTCAGCAGCACTGAAAAGGCTTGATGTTTCTTTAACAGTTTCACAGCATCAGAACTTTGTTTTTCTTACCAAAGCTTCAGTTTTAGCTGCACAAAAGCTAAGCTCCGCCCCACCAAAGAAACCTGCCCGGGCATTTTTTCCCTGATGCTGTACAAAGCATGATGGGATTTTCTATGTTGTTGTTCACGTTGCCTAGCAACTGGGAGGGGTGATCAGCACACAGGACAATTGGAACTGTGTCTCATGCTCTCTGTCACCTACTTTCAACCAAAAAGACAGCTGCCCTCATGAAATAAAACATTTGCCTGTTCTTTTAAAACAGGGTGGGTAAGAGATTATATTACCTATTTTAATTAACATAACTAATGTAACTAAATGACAGAATGTTTGTTTAGGCTGAAGTTCCTCTTTAACTGAGAGGGATATGGATGTTTCCTTTTAAACAATACCAGTTGCCTGGCAGTCCTGCTGATCTCTTTGGCTGCAGTAGTGGCTGAATCACACACCTTAAACAAGCATGTAGCTAATCCAGTCTGACTTCATTCAGAACACCTGATCTGCATGCTTGTTCAGGGGCTGGAGATCAACATATTAGAGACGCAGGAGAGTCAGGCAACTGGTATTATTTTAAAAGGAAAAATCCATATCCTTCTCAGTTTAGGTTCTCTTTAAGCAATACTAGTTGCCTGGCAGTCCTGCTGATCCTCTGCCCCTAATACTTTTAGCCATAGACCCTGAAAAGGCATACAGCAGATCAGATGTTACAATATTGTCAAATCCGACAAAATTAGCTGCATGCTTGTTTCTGGTGTTATTTAGACACTATTGAAGCCAAATACACCAGCACGTCTGCCAGGTAACTGGTATTGTTTAAATAGGAAATAAATATGGTAGCCCCAATATTCCTCTCCTTTCAGGTATCCTTTAAGTGCTTAACAAGCAGAAGGCCCAAAGCTTACTTATTTGTATAAGTGACCTGAAGCAGCTCAGCAGAAGGAGCTCAAAACAAGCACCACAAGTCGGGCCGATACTAAACTCAGCAACATCAGTTTAGATTGGAAGAGGGCGGGGCATAGACAGGACTCGATCAGAAGACTGCAGCTTGCAGCTATAGATGTCTGAACTGCAGGAAGAGGCTGGTGGCAGTGCTCCTGACCCACTACTTTTAGTGAATTGTACTTATTTGAAATCAGCTAATTAAGGAGCCTCTACAACAGGCATGGGCAAACTCGGCCCTCCAGCTGTCCCACAATGCATTGCAGGAGTCTGACAGCCATAGTCATGACTCATAAAGGCAAATGCATTGTGGGACTTGTAGTTCCGTAACAGCTGGAGGGCAGAGTTTGCCCATGCCTGCTCTACAAAGATAATTACAGTGAGTACTACACCGGAGTACAATAACATTTGTATGTGGGGATAGGGCAGAATTTCTACACAAGTAAGGGGGGGAAAAGGGACCTAGGGGAATTCTACACATGATCGGGATTGAGGCTGCCCATAGAATAGAAAGGCTGTTGCCATGGAGATGGAGAACCAAAAATAGAGGCTGCACATAGAAAAGGGAGGCTGTTGCCATGGAGATGAAGAAGCAAAAATAGAGGCTGCAGATAGAAGTTGAGAACCTATAATAGAAGGCTGCACATAGAAAAGGGAGGCAATTACCATGGAGGTAGAGAACCTAAAATAGAGGCTGCACATAGAAGATGGAGGCTGCTGAACATGAGTAGCTCCCGTACAAGAGGTGCTACCTGTGAAATGGAGGTTTCTGCTGCACCTAGAGGAGGGGGTCACAATGCTTGGTGGGGGTGGGAGGGAGGCTGCTGTTTATGGAGGAATACACATTGGAGGAGCAGGCTGATGTATATCAAACAGGTACTGTATACAGAAGAGGTGAACTACCAGTCGGATCTGATTGCTAAAAAGGAGAGCCTTTGACATCAGAGGACATCTGTACACACACGCCAGCTTTCCACCCGAGATGAGGAAAAGAGACTGTCTCAGAAAATGAAAATAAAGCATGCGCATGTAGCCTACAGTGACCCTATAGTGGATTCATGCGCATGATCCACTCCTCACCGCCTCCCTTCTGATGTTTCACACTGTCTTCTGTCCTAAATTCAGAAACCTGACAGCATGTGTCATCAGAAGAGGAGGAGACAAGAGACGAGAAACAAGCAAAAATAACCATCTCAGGCCCATAGCTTGTGCGGAATGTTTGTTTCAAAGAATTTCCGAAGCCAGTGAAAAAAAATTCCTGGTCTCCCAGCATACTTAGAGAACAATTCTGCATAGCTAAACAGCCCAGGCTAAGCATCACTAGGAAGGCGGGGCTACATACCAATATACAGCAATATATAGATACAGTATAGGAAGTGCCACTGATGCTGAAACCAGGAAAATTACCATAAAAGATGGTATCCTAAATAATGTTACTACAGTGCCGTTTTAAAGCACACCTGAATTCAGAACTTCCTCTCTGCTCTCAAAGGATAAGCAACAGCATAATAAACTGTAAAGAAAAACATTTCTTTGTTACAGCTGATACAAATCCTGCGGTAAATCTGCAGTGTGTCTACTAGGCCCCTCTGTGCACCTCTGTCCCCATCTCACTTTGTACAACCTCTGTGTCTCTCTTTGTGTCCCCTTTGTCTCTGTCCCCTCTGTGTCTGTCTCTGTGCCCCCTCTGGGTCGGTCTCTGTTCCCGCTCTGTTTCTCTCTCTGTGTCCACCCTGTGTCTCTCTGTCTCCCAAGCTTCAGCAGTGCTGGACATACTTTCCAGCACAACTCGAGCGATGCACGTCTATCCACTTCACTTCCTGCAGGTGCTAATGCACAGCATACTTCCTGTATCTCACATGACAAGAAGTATGCTGTGCACAAGAGATGGCAGACGGCGCGAGAGGTCGGACAGCATTGGACTCATGTCGAAAGGTATGTTCAACACTGCAGATGCTGCGGCCGCACGATCTGGGACATGGGGCAAGTTTGAAGCCGCTTCTTCAAACTTCCCCATGCGGAAATGACGTAATCGCGATACTCGCCGCTTTGACGATTCTGAAATTGTGATCTTGGTGATCACGATTTCGGTTTAAATGCAATTTATCTTTCAGGCCTAGTGTCTACTTCCTGCTTTTCATGGAAGCAGACATAGGGTTAACATCCTGTGTTTACAAATTAGCTGCTCTGCTGAGGCAACCAGCTGACACAGCTGAGATGAAATTACAGTTGTGATTAGTCATGATTAGTCACAGATGAGGGGGAATTAGACAGCCTCTCTAAATACATACAGGGTGCTTTTCTCTATGTTTTCCTTCTGTCCCGTGCAAGAGTTCAGGTCCACTTTAACTAATATGCTGGAATATTTATTGGAGTCTAGCATCTGCATAGAGGCTGTTTTCAGTTTGAGAATTTGATTTGTCTGATTGTAATTTTTGAAAGACCTGACCCATGTATCACACACGTGGGTCTCGACATAGGGTCTTTTCTTTGAAGAAGCAGGGTCATGTCCTGCGGAACCAGGGACATTAGATAAGGTCATACCAGGTACTAATTTGAATATTCATGCATATTATTTACCATTACCTTGGGAGAGTGTGTATGGTTTTAATTGGTTTTGTATTGTTTGGGATTTGTAGTTTTGTCACAGCTGGAGTGCCAAGGTTAGCCACCACTGGCCTAGACTAAGCATCACTGGGACATAGCAATATACATTACATCAATATATAGCTACTAGTCACCTTAGCCCATTTAAAAATGGGCTAGGTCTGTCACCGGCATCTGCTGCGCGCGCGCCCGCCCCCCGCTCACGTGCACGCCCACCCCTCCTGGCCCCCGCTGCGTCATTCCCCCAGCTCTCCTTAGTGTCTCTGCGTCCCTCCCTGCGCATGCGCGCAACAAAAACACACACACAGGGACACGGGACTCAGAGACATTAGGGCTTTATTATATAGGATAGGAAGTGTTTCTGAGGCTGAAACCACAAAAATTACTGTAAAAGTGGGTATCCTGAATAATTTACTGCACTCTAATATATGTCTCTATAGTCTCTCTTTAACCCTTTAGCAGCCAATTTATTTAGAGGTTTGCAAGTGCTCCAGGCCAACTTAATTTAGCACATTTTTTTATTTCTTATTTGTTACATTTCCTTTGCTTCTAATTAGTACTGCTGTAATGTGTATTTATCAGCACTTGTCACTAGGGGGCTATGTGAGACAATAACAGAGGACTTCTGCTTTCAGTTTCTATAATTTCTGCTAGCAGAGAGAGATCAAAGCATTCCAAGAACTTACAGCACAACGAGTTCTGCTAACTGAGGTAAAAAGCAGTGCACTTATCTCTAATGAGATAACTTTTGAAGATGCTAATGGGCCATACACTATTCAATTATTACTCGATTTTGATCAATATTACCATTGATATTCCGAATGAAAGATAGATCCGCAAAATACAATTGGTCATAACATTGATTCTAATATTGATCATAAGGAAAGCAGAAAATTGAGTAATAATTGCATAGGGTATGGCAAGCATTACTTCTGGGTCTGCACAAGCACACTGCAATCACTGAAGCCAGCATGATACCTGAATTGGCGCGGGCATCCCTTTCCTGCCACATCCTGCGCAGGTCATGTGATCAGCATGGAATGCCTCTTTTCCCAGCATGCAGAAAAAAGAAGGGGACGGGAGTAACAAGATCATGAATGACAAATGGCAAGCCTCCATCGCACACCTGCGTACGCGTTTCCGTCACCTCACATGACACACGGGAATCACATCTATCTCACTTCGCCACTCAGCTCTTGCCAGAAACGGTTGCCATGGAGACACTAATCTTTATCCTCTTTGCCTGCTAAGCATTCCAACACGTGGGTCACTCTACCCCATGTGTATAATAAGAGGTGGGGGGGACAGGTGGAGGGACAGCCAGGGGTGACACCAGGCTGGGGGTCTCCTCTGGAGAAGAGGTGACGGAGCCAGGCGGGGTGGTACTGGGGATGTGGTGTTTTGCTCGCGGTGGCCAGCTGCTCTCAAGGAGGGGAGGGGGAGGAAGGGAGCAGATAATGGTTACTGCAGACCGGGATTTGCTGGGTTTTACTCTCAGCGGTGGTTAAGATTTGCATAGCAATTCCTCTAAGCCTCTTTGCTGCTGCAATTGCCTGGCTTGGGGATTTTTGCCACCTAAATTTCCCAATCCTCTCTCTCTCTCTCTCTCTCGCACAATCCTCCTGGTTTGCAGATCCGTTTCACAACCCTGCCTGGTTTTATCAATGCGGCGCTCATCTTCCTGTTCCTCCAGCGCCTCTGCTGAGCGTACTTAAAGGATAATGAGAGGCAAGAAAACACAGGTTCAACTGTAGACGGGCAAATGAAATTGCTACGGTATATAGTGCTGCCTGCACTTTCTGTGTGGAAAATTAAAGGACCCCTATCGTGAAAATCTTAAGATTTAAGATATGTGTAAAAACATACAAGAAGTAGGTTTCTTTCAGAGCAAAATGAGCCATACATTACTTTTCTCCTATGTTGCTGTCACTTACAGTAGGTAGTAGAAATCTGACAGAACCGACAGGTTTTAGACTAGCCTATCTCCTCATGGGGGAGCCTCTGGGTTTTTGTTTAGTTTCAAAAGCACTTAGTGAATGGCAGTTGCTCCGTCCAACTGCCAAAAAAAGTGTGCAGCGAGCTGGGAGGCTGTCCAACATCACTGTATAAATCCTTTTCAGGGAAGGTCTTTATAAAAAATAAAGCCCTTGCTGAGAATCCCCCATGAAGAGATGGACTAGTTCAAAACCTGTCGGTTCTGTCAGATTTCTACTACCTACTGTAAGTGACAGCAACATAGGAGAAAAGTAATTTATGGCTCATTTTATTCTGGAAGAAACATACTTCTTATTTGAACAGGTTTACATGTACTTTACATTTTACAATTGTTCACAATAGTGGTCCTTTAACTTAAAGGAGACCTGAACTCAGAACTACCTCTCTGCTCTAAAAGATAAGCAACAACATACTAACTGTTAAAGAAAAAAATTCTTTGTTACAAATCCTGCAATAAATCTGCAGTGTGTCTAATTCTTGCTTTCATGGAAGAAGACATATTGTTAACATCCTGTGTTAACCAATTAGCTGTTCTGCCATGGCAGCAAGCTGGCACAGCTGAGAGATCAAATTACAACTTGTGATTAGTCGCAGATGAGGGAGGGGGATAAGGGAGGCTAAACTATCTAAATTCACACAGAGTGCATTTGTCTGTTTTCCTTCTGTCATGTGCTAGAGTTCAGGTCCACTTTAAAGGGATCCCGAGGTGAGTGGGATATAGAGGCTGATATGTTTACTTTCATTTAAATAATGCACATTGTCTGGCTGTCCTGCTGATCCTCTGCCTCTCATACTTTTAGCCATAAACCCTGAACAAGTGTCTATGGCAAATCTGACAAGATTAGCTGCATGCTTGTTTCAGTTGTGCGATTTAGACCCTACTGACCAGAAAGATCAGTAGGACTGCCAGACAACTGGTATTGTTTAAAAGAAAATAAATATGGCAGCTTCCATAGGTCACACACCTCGGGTTCCTTTTAACCACTTAAGCCTTCAGTGTTTTTTCACCTTATGCATCATTTCAGCACTCCTCCCATTCATTCACCAATATCTTTATTACTACTTATCACAACAAAATGATCTATGTCTTGTTTTTTTTTTGCCATCAGTTAGGCATTCTTTGGGTGGTACATTTTGGCGAAGAATTATTTTATTATATGCATTAATGCATTTTAACCATCTTAGCGGTATGGACGAGCTCAGCTCATCCATCACCGCCGATGGCTGCCGCTCAGGCCCTGCTGGGCCGATTTTGCTCAAATAAAAAGCAGCACACGCAGCCGGCACTTTGCCAGCCGCGTGTGCTGCCCGATCACCACCGCTCTGCGGCGATCCGCCGCGAGCAGCGGCGAAAGAGGGTCCCCCCAGCCGCCTGAGCCCTGCGCAGCCGGAACAAATAGTTCCGGCCAGCGCTAAGGGCTGGATCGGAGGCGGCTGACGTCAGGACGTCGGCTGACGTCCATGACGTCACTCCGCTCGTCGCCATGGCGACAGGAGAAGCCAAACACGGAAGGCTGCTCATTGCGGCCTTCCGTGTTACTTCTGGCTGCCGGAGGCGATCGGAAGAACGCCTCCGGAGCGCCATCTAGTGGGCTTTCATGCAGCCAACTTTCAGTTGGCTGCATGAAATAGTTTTTTTTTTTATTTAAAAAAAACCCTCCCGCAGCCGCCCTGGCGATCTTAATAGAACGCCAGGGTGGTTAATGGTAGTATTAAGAAATTTTTTTTTTTTTAAAGTCATTATTTCTCAGTTTTCGGCCATTAGGCCTGGAACCCACTGCAAAACGCAATCGCTAATCGCAAGCGCTAGCGTTTTGTGTGAGCAATTTGTTAGTGATTTTATGAGAGGCTTAGGGAGCGTTTTTAAAAAGTGTATCAATTTGCCAGCGGTTGTGTAGCGATTAGCGATTAGCGTTTTAAAGTCTGATTGGTCCTTTCAATTGATTTTAATTTTGTTACAGTGTGCAGTAACTAGAAAACGCTAGCAAAATCGCTCTGTGCAGGTTTTGATGAGCAATTACGCTGATATACTTTACATTGAAGCGCAAACGCTAACAAAATGCTACATGTCCTGTGCTTGCGATTTTCACAATCGCAAACTCTCCTGTGGAAGTTGCCCCATACATTAACATTAGCTGAGCGTTTTCAAGCGCTCCCTAAATGCTCACAAAACGCTCTTGTGGGTTCCAGCCCTTATGGTTTTAAAATAATACATGCGACCATAACCAAAACCCACGTATTTTATTTGCCCATTTGTCCCAGTTATTACACCATTTAAAATAATTCCCTTGGTGCCAATATTTTATTTGGAAATAAAGGTGCATTTTTTCAGTTTTGCATCCATCACTATTCACAATAAAAAAAAAATAACAGTAATATACCCTCTTGACATACGTATTAAAAAAGCTCAGTCCCTAAGGTAACTATTTATGTTTTGTGGGGTTTTTTGTGCAAAATATTTATTTGGGTACTATGGGAGAGTGTGGGAGGAAAGGAGTTAATTTTAAATGTAAGTGTGGGTCTGTTTTTTAAAAAAAAAATGTACGTAAGTGTGTAACTTTACTATTTGGCTCAAGATGTCCCCATACATTTTTCTTCCTGTGCAAGCTTTAAGCATGTGAGCAGGAAGTAAAGCGTGTAAGTGCAACTTACAAACTAAGCATCGAGTTCGTGTTGAACTTGATGGACCTATTTCTTTTTTCAACTGAGGCTAAGTTCACAGTGGGACGTTAAAGTCGCGCGTTAAAACAGCATTTAATGCAGAATAACTCACTGCAATGAAAAATCAATGCCCTGTTCACAGTGCACACGTTGCGTTGGTGTCTAACGCTGCACGTTAAGTAAAAGTACTGCATGCAGTGCGTTATACACGTTATTAGCTGCCTTGGACTGTTTGCACATGCTCAGTAATGACTTGGAAGCATACTTTTCATTGCCTGTATTCTTTACTGTATCTGCTGTATGCGACGGTAACGCTGCGTTGCCACTTTTTGGGCGCGTTGCGTTGTAAGCTTGCGGTGCGACTTTAACGTGGCATCAAAACGCAACGTCCCACTGTGAATCTAGCCTCAAATAACTATGTAACTATGCAACATTGACACAGGCATCTCATTGATGCCACAATCATTGACACGGGGACTTAGATCAATGAATGGGAACTGCGTGTCTGCTGCACTCCCCGTGTCCTCCTTTGTTCCCCTGTGCCTCCTTCTGTCCCCCGATGTTCTCCTTTGCACCCCCTGTGTGTCCCCTTCTGCCCCTGTGTCCTCCTCTCCCCCCCCCCCCCCGTGTCTCCTCCACTCCCTGTGCATAAATGTAAGCAGCGGCAAAATGTCTCACCTCATCTACAACTCCAGCGGCGATCAGAGACCTCTCCTCTCCCTCACGTCTTCCTTCATCCTGGCTTCTGCTAATCGCATCATCAGCAGAAGCCAGCACTAGGGGAACAGTGAAGGGGAGGACAGGTCTCTGATCACCGCTGGAGCTGTGGATGAGGTGAGCAGAGGACAAAGGGGGACAATAAAGGAAGTCCCCGACATCGCGGAGGGTCGGCAGTTCATATTGGTGGGCATTCGTAAGTCAGAGACCCCCTGTGTTCAGCATAATAAGACGTAAGGACATTTTCTCCCCATTTTGTGGGCAGAAAAAAAGTGCGTCTTATATGCCGAAAAATATGGTCATTATTTTATTTAGGTGATTTGACCGAATCTTGTTATATATGGTATCTTACAAAAGTAAGTACACCGCTCACATTTTTTAAAATATTTAATTATATATATTTTTATGGGACTACACTGAAGATGTGACACTTTAATGTAAAGTAGTCAGTTTACTGCTTGTGTAAGGGTGTCAATTTACTGTCCCAACAAATATTAGGCCTCGTTCACACTATACGCACTGCCGTGCACATTTTGGCAGCATGTGTGGTGTGCGACACACAAGAACGTCAGAAGTGCAGACAGCACTTCTGATGTTCAGATCACATGCGCTGCGCAGCAGAATGATGCACTATCGCACTGCTGCATGCATTTTTCGGCCAAGGGCGTAGCCTTTTAAAACACATCAGGTCTAGTTTTAAAAGTCTTACTGATGTGGTGTACAGGAATAGTAAAAATCTGCGCCCATCCTGTCCTCCCAGCCAGAGATTTGCTCCGCCCTCCTGGGCAGGAATGGGAGGAGCAGCGTTTGGATTCCCCATACAAGCCAAACTTTCAGCCTGGAGGAATCGAAGGGAGGCTGGAGGATATTTAATAATATATTACAAAAAATAAGTAATGCTTTTACAAATAAAACTAAAGCATTTTGACACAATATTGTTAGTAGGACTACATGGCGCCACAAGACCAATGGGAGAGTTCACAGGATCACAGCATTCAGAGATCCGTTTTTTTAAAGTGTGTGAAGACGGATGCTATTTTAAACATTGGTATCCGTGGTTTCGGTTTTGATCTGGACCAAAAAGCAGAAGCCACAGATACATTTTTTTAAACAAGTGTGAACCAACCCTTCCTCCTGACACACTAAGCAACAGCAGTTCTTTTAGTTAATAAAACTCTGAGAAAAAAAATAACATTTTGTTGTTCAGTCTTTACTGCCTTTTGATTATAGACCATATGGGCACATGCTCAATACGTATTGAACATTTTTATTTCAGGGTTACTTTAAGGCCTGTACACATGGTAGATTAAAGTCGGCAGAGGAAACCAATAACAACAGCTTCCCCGATCACCAGCGGGCAGCAACTCAGCCGAGCAACGCCCGATTCCTTTGTTCACGCCACTCGCCATGTGACTTCCTGTCTGCACCACTCAGTCGGCCCTTCGCCTTCTCGCTTCTGTACAGCCTCAGCCCAGCGGTATCGGCTGCGGGAGCGGGTTCCGATATCCGTCATCAATCCAGCATGTGTATGGGTCTTAAAGAGAAACTCTGACCAAGAATAGAACTTTATCCCAATCAGTAGCTGATACCCCTTTTACATGAGAAATCTATTCCTTTTCACAAACAGACCATCAGGGGGCGCTGTATGGCTGATATTGTGGTGAAACCCCTCCCACAAGAAACTCTGAGTACGTACTCTTGGCAGTTTCCTGTCTGGGAACCTTGCTGCATTGTGGGAAATAGCTGTTTACAGCTGTTTCTAACTGCCAAAAAAGTAAGCAGCAGCTACATCACCTGCCAACAGTAAAAATGTCACCATGTAATAAATGTCAGAATGCAAATCAGGGATTTAAAAGATTTTACAATGGGCAAACACTGACTAAATCATTTATACATAATTATTGTAAAAATGAAGCACTTTTTAATTACATTATTTTCACTGGAGTTCATCTTTAAAGGACAACTTAAAGGGGAACTAAAGTAAGAGGTATATGGAGGCTGCCATATTTATTTCCTTTTAATCAATACCAGTTGCCTGGCAGCCCTGCTGGTCTATTTCTCTGCAGTAGTATCTGAATAACACCAGAAACAAGCATGCAGCTAGTCTTGTCAGATCTGACTTTAAAGTCTGAAACACCTGATCTGCTGCATGCTTGTTCAGGGGCTATGGCTAATAGTATTAGAGGCAGAGGATCAGCAGGATAGCCCGGTAACTGGTATTGCTTAAAAGGAAATAAACATGGCAACCTCCATATACCTCTCTCTTCAGTTCCCCTTGAAGGGAGAAGGATATGGAGGCTGCCATATTTATTTCCTTTTAAGCAATACCAGTTACCTGGTTGTCCTGCTGATCCTCTGCCGGTAATACTTTCAGCCATAGACCCTGAACAAGCATGCAGCAGATCAGGTGTTTCTGACATTATTGTTAGATCTGCCAAAATTAGCTGCATGCTTGTTTCTGGTGTTATTCAGCCACTACTGCCGCCAAATAGATCAGCAGGCCTGCCAGGCAACTGGTATTGATTAGAAGGAAATAAATGTGGCAGCCTCCATATACCTCTCACTTCAGGTGGCCTTTAAACGGAATCTTAATTGGAAAAAAAAAAAAGATATTAACTTACCTGGGGCTTCTACTGGCCCCCTGCAGACGCCCTGTGCCCGCGCCGGGACAAACCAATCCTCCGGTCAGTGGCGGCTCCAGCTTCAGATTTTTGGGGGGGCTCAAAGGGGGCACGAGGGTGAAAAATTGGGCGTGGTCATGATGTCATGTGGGCGGGCTAACTGTAATGTACTTGTACCAGCTAACGTAGTTACATGGAAAAAAAAATGAAGTAAACGCACATAATGACAGGTAGCCTTTCACCAGTAAATGCACATAAGAATCAGCTTTTCAGCAGCTAATGCACGTAATGACAGACAGCGTTTCCCCATTAAATGCACATAAGAGACAGCTTTTAACCAGTTAATGCACATAATGACAGACTGCGTTTCTGCAGTAAATGCACATAAGAGCCTGCTGTTCACCAGTTAATGCATGTAATGACAGACAGTTTCCCCATTAAATGCACATAAGAGACAGCTTTTCACCAGTTAATTCACATAATGACAGACTGCGTTTCCGCAGTAAATGCACATAAGGGACAGCTTTTCACCAGTTAATGCACATAATGACAGACTGCGTTTCCGCAGTAAATGCACATAAGGGACAACTTTTCACCAGTTCATGTACATAATGACAGACAGCATTTCCCCAGTAAATGCACATAAGAGACAGCTTTTCACCAGTTAATGCACATAATGACAGACAGCATTTCACCAGTAAATGCCCATAAGAGACAGCTTTTCACCAGTAAATGCACATAAGAGACAGCTTTTCACCAGCTAACGCACGTAATGACAGACAGCCTTTTACCAGTAAATGCACATAAGAGACAGCTTTTCACCAGTAAATACACGTAATGACAGACAGCTTTTCACCAGTAAATGCTCGTAATGATAGACAGCTTTTCACCAGTAAATGCATGTAATAACAGACAGCATTTCCCCATTAAATGCACATAAGAGACAGCTTTTCACCAGTAAATGCACGTAATGACAGACAGCGTTTCTGCAGTAAATGCACATAAGAGACAGCTTTTCGCCAGTTAATGTACGTAATAAAAGACAGAGTTTCCCCATTAAATGCACATAAGAGACAGCTTTTCACCAGTTAATGCACATAATGACAGACAGCGTTTCCCCAGTAAATGCATGTAATGAGAGACAGCGTTTCACCAGTTAATGCACATAATGACAGACAGCCAGTGTCCCCAGTATATGTAGCCAGGCGTATAGCTGTCCCCAGTATATGTAATCAGGCTAGTGATGGTGGGCTGGGGGCCCCAGGGCACCTCAGGCCTGGCTGGTGGTGGGCTGGAGGCCTGAGACCTGGCTGGTGGTGGTGGGCTGGGGGCCCCAGGGCAGCTAAGGCCTGGCTGGTGGTGGTGGGCTGGAGCACCTCAGGGCAGCGCAGGCCTGGCTGGTGGTGGTGGCCTGGGGGCCCCAGGGCAGCTTAGGCCTGGCTGGTGGTGGTGGACTGGAGCACCTCAGGGCAGCTCAGGCCTGGCTGGTGGTGGTGGGCTAGGGGGCCCCAGGGCACCTCAGGCCTGGCTGGCGGTGGGCTGGAGGCCTCAGGCCTGGCTGGTGGTGGTGGGCTGCTGTACTTCAGGCCTGTCTGGTGGTGGTGGGCTGGGGCACCTCAGGCCTGGCTGGTGGTGGTAAGGCCTCAGGCCTGGCTGGTGGTAGTGGGCTGGGGCACCTCAGGCCTGGCTGGTGGTGGTGGGCTGGGGCACCTCAGGCCTGGATGGTGGTAAGAAGGCCTCAGGCATGGTTGGTGGTGGTGGGCTGGGGGCCCCAGGACAGCTCAGGCCTGACTGGTGGTGGTGGGCTGGGGCACCTCAGGCCTGTCTGGTGGTGGTGGTGGGCTAGGGCAGCTCAGGCCTGGCTGGTGGAGGTGGGCTGGGGCACCTCAGGCCTGGCTGGTGGTGGGTGGGAAGGCCTCAAGCCTGGCTGGTGTGGTGGGCTGGGGCCCCCCAGGGCAGCTGAGCTCAGGCCTGTGCAAAAAAAATAAAATTGGCAGTTGGCTGGCTGGACACAGGAAAGGAGGACACCCACCTTGAGCTGCCTTGACTGAGCCTTCTTTCCTCGCTCAGAGTAACGAGTTTCTCCTGCTGCTGCTGCCTCAGCTCTGGCTGGCCCGGCTCCAGTCCGACGTCGCTCGGACGTTTCCTGTGCTGTCCGTGGGTGTCTGGGCTGGGTGGGTGTGAGTGCTGGGCATGCTGCAGACACGCAGTCTCTTTTCTTCGCCTCTTCGGCGGCAACTTGCTGAAGCTGCCTGTGCGGGCCAGGCGAGGGAAGCGCGCTGCAAGTGTCACGTGACTCTGGACGTCGTCACGTGACAGAATTTTTTATATGCAGGCCGCTCTGCGTGGCCGCTAGTGTACCAGCATTATGTATATGTCCCGGCCTGGGGCGGTGACTGATAGCTGGTGGTGACAGTCAGCGCCAGGCCCTCCTCACGTGTCCAGACAGTCCTCCTCCTGAAGGAACTTGCGGTGGCCATGGCGGGGGGGGGGGGGGCTTTAGGGGGGGCTGATAAGTCGCCAGCTGGGGCTGAAGCCTGGGTAAGCCCCAGTGTGGCGCCGCCACTGCCTCCGGTACCCCGCAGCGAGCTAGTTTTGTTTTCAAAGACTGACCAGTCGGCGGGCCACTGCGCATCTTCACTCACAGTCACAACGCCATCTTGCACAGTGTGAGAAGTCACGCACAGTGGCCTGCCAGCTAGTTCGTCGGCGAACAGCCCCAGGTAAGTTAAACTTTTTTTTTTCCAGTTGGATTGATGATCATACTGGAAACATCCGGAACTGGCAACATTCAACTGAAGCTCATCATTTTGACAATGTACAGATCAAGCAGTGGTGCCGGCTAATCAATCATTACAGCATGTACATTATGTGCAGACAGTCCATCTTGCTGGTGATGGTAGAGCAGACTGATGGATCGCTGCACGGACGAACGCACAGAGGAGGTCTAACATTACAAGCTTATCAGCAGCAGGCCTGGCCAGGAACACAGGAGAGCTCATTCAGCAACGCTCCTGTTTCCTTCACTGATAGGAGGTGATGCAAAACAAATGGGTGATAATGCCAGCATCCTATTACCTTTATCCTCTTACCCAAATCCATATCCTCTTACATATAGACTGAGCACATCCTATTACGGCTATATCCACATCCAATTATCATAGTGGTGTGTCAGCAAGAAATACCAATACCACACATAGACCCCCCCCCCCCCCCCACACGCACGCACGCACGCACGCACACACACACACACACACCTTACCTGCAACTGATCAGCAGCTGCCACACTGTGAGCAGCAGAGAGGCCTAGTGCACACCAGAGCGGTTCGGCTGCGGTTTGCGATCCGCTTGCGGGTGCGGATCCGCTAGGGTAATGTATTTCAATGGGCTGGTGCACACCAGAGCGGGAGGAGTTTTGCAGAAACGCATACTCCCGGGCTGCTGCAGATTTTGGATTGCGGATGCGTTTCTGCCTCAATGTTAAGTATAGGAAAAACGTAAACCGCTCTGAAAAACGGCACTTCAGAGCGGTTTGCCAGGCGTTTTTTGTTACAGTAGCTGTTCAGTAACAGCTTTACTGTAACAATACATGAAATCTACTACACCAAAAACGCTTCCCAAAACCGCAAAATGCTAGCTGAAACGCTACAGAAACAGAAGAAAAAGCGTTTCAAAATCTGCTAGCATTTTGCGGATCTGCTAGCGGTTTTTGGTGTGCACCAGGCCTAACAGCCACTGATTAGCAGCCACCACTCTATAAGCAGCAGTAACAGCCACTGATTAGCAGCCGCCACTGTGCCAAAAGCAGTAACAGCCACTGTGCCAGCAGCAGTAACAGCCACTGATTAGCAGCTGCCACTGTGCCAGCAGCAGTAACAGCCACTGATTAGCAGCTGCCACTGTGCCAGCAGCAGTAACAGCCACTGATTAGCAGCTGCCACTGTGCCAGCAGCAGTAACAGCCACTGATTAGCAGCTGCCACTGTGTAAGCAGCAATAACAGCCACTGATTAGCAGCTGCCACTGTGCCAGCAGCAGTAACAGCCACTGATTAGCAGCTGCCACTGTGCCAGCAGCAGTAACAGCCACTGATTAGCAGCTGCCACTGTGCCAGCAGCAGTAACAGCCACTGATTAGCAGCTGCCACTGTGTAAGCAGCAATAACAGCCACTGATTAGCAGCTGCCACTGTGCCAGCAGCAGTAACAGCCACTGATTAGCAGCTGCCACTGTGCCAGCAGCAGTAACAGCCACTGATTAGCAGCTGCCACTGTGCCAGCAGCAATAACAGCCCCTGATTAGCAGCTGCCACTGTGCCAGCAGCAGTAACAGCCACTGATTAGCAGCTGCCACTATGCCAGCAGTAGTAACAGCCACTGATTAGCAGCTGCCAATGTGCCAGCAGCAGTAACAGCCACTGATTAGCCGCTGCCACTGTGCCAGCAGCAGTAACAGCCACTGATAAGCAGCTGCCACTGTGTCAGCCCCAGTAACAGCCCTGATTAGCAGCTACCACTGTGTCAGCAGCAGTAACAGCCACTGATTAGCAGCTGCGAATGTGCCAGCAGCATTAACAGGCACTGATTAGCAGCTGCCACTGTGTCAGCAGCAGTAACAGCCACTGATTAGCAGCTGCCACTGTGCCAGCAGTAGTAACAAGCATTGATTAGCAGCTGCCACTGTGCCAGCAGCAGAAACATCCACTGATTAGCAACTGCCACTGTGTCAGCAGCAGTAACAGGCACTGATTAGCAGCCGCCACTGTGCCAGCAGCTGTTACAAGCACCGATTAACAGTTGCCAATATGTCAGCAATAGTAACAGCCACTGATTACCAGCCGCCACTGTGCCAGCAGCAGTAACAGCCACTGATTAGTAGTTCTCTTTTGAGAATTGGGGGTTTCCTGGTTTAGAATTGTTGCCTGGAAGTTGTTTAAAGGTCAGATATCATGGGCAATTGCCTGCATCCTTGTACGTTGTGTGAATTGCTGTTGAACAAATTTTTCAAGAAGCTGCATGGAGCTAGCGGCAGCTGCATTTGTAGTTCTGTATTTACTGCCTAGGGCCTCAAAACACGATGGTGAACCCGCAGAAAACGATGCCCAACGATTCCCTACTCGGTGGAAGAAAAGTCGTTGACTTCGGCAAAACAAGTCGCCGGCAGCCGGCCATTAAGTGTCCCACTATTGCTGGAACAGAAGTACAGGTGCTGATACTTGCCCCTCTGTGATTTACTGTTCACAAAGATTAAGGCCTGGTTCACACATAAATCTGCACATTTCTGGTCTGGGCCAGTCCTGTCAATTCTGCATCAGTTTTCTATTAGTTTTACCTGACTGGACCAGAAATGTACACCTTTTATGTGTGATCACAGCCTAAATGAAAATCCTCAGTGGCGTGTGAAGCAGGGAAAGGGTTACACGCGATATTCTGCACTGTACGCACGCGGCAAGCTGCTCTGAAGTTCTGTTTGATGGTAACATGTAATCTCTCCCTGCTCATTATCTCCTCACCGGCATATTACGCTTTCACCAAGTCAACGTGGTATGACCGGCAATTTGAAAGTAAAATATACAGTGTGTTCTGAATATATACACACGCGGGAGCATGGAGCACACAATGATCTGCAGGGGACAGGCCTGTAATTACCCCTCCATGAAGGGAGGGGTCACAATGGCTCTGTCTCTCCAGCTGCTTTACTGTGACTCCCAGCATGCCTTGCAATTCTTCCCCTCATGCTGAGGTGGTCTGGAATTCAAACAGTTAAACGGGACCTTCAGCATAATTCACAAGCCTAACTAAATCATAGGTTTTTTTTTTAACCAATTCACCCCAAAACGTTTTTTACCCTAACGGACAAGAGCGAGTTTCACCTTTCAGTGCTCATCCCTTTCATTTGACAATAGCTTAATCACTATTAATCACAATGAAATGATCTATATCTTTTTTTTTCACCACGAATTAGGCTTTTTGGGATTGATATTTGTTTTCAGTAATTATTTTATTTTGTATGCATTTTAAAGGGAAAAACAAGGAAAAAATACACTATTTCTCTAATTTCATCCCCTATAGTTTTAATATAAACACTGCTACTGTACATAAATCCCACTCATTTTATCTGCCTATTTATCCTGGTTATCACAACATTTTAAAATGGGGGGATGCGCGCCGCACCGAAAAAATGGGGGCAATGGGCGTGGCCATGACATTATATGGGCGGAGCTAACATAATGATGTAACAGCGAGGCATAAGAAAGCAGTGTTTCCGCCATGATGTGGTCAAACGAGGATTTGCATCATGGGTGTGCAGAAACTGTGTGATGCTAATAGTATACCGTAACCTCAAAGCAGCAAACATAGCCAACTATGACCATTAAATAATAAATGCAGCAACAGTTACCCCAGACACCAGAAAATAGACGCAATGTGGGCACATTTCAGCACAAAATAAACGCAAAGTGGGCACATTACAGCACAAAATAAACGCAAAGTGGGCACATTTTAGCACAAAATAAACGCGATGGGGCACATTTCAGCACAAAATAGACGCAAGGTGGGCACATTTCAGCACAAAATAAACGCAATGTGGGCACATTACAGCACAAAATAAACGCAATGTGGGCACATTACAGCACAAAATAAACGCAAACTGGGCACATTTCAGCACAAAATAAACGCAATGTGGGCACATTAAAGCACAAAATAAGCGCAATGGGCAACATTTCAGCACAAAATAAACGCAATGGGGGCACATTTCACCTGGAAAAAAAAAAGAATTTACTCACCTGGCAGAAGTCTCCTCTCGCTCCTGGCCGGCTTCTGGCGCGCTGCTCCTGAAACCGTCTTGCTCCTCCTCCTACAGTCTCCCGCGCTGACAGGCAGAGCAGGGCTACGGCAAGATGGCACCCGACGCCCTGTACTGGAGACACAAATACTCTCCAGTACAGGGCTTCGGCAGCCATCTTACCGTAGCCCTGCTCGCCTGCCGGTGTAGGAACACCGGAAGACTAAGGAGGCCGGAGCGGGGCTGCGGGCAATGAACTAGCACGGCTTCTATAGACGCCGCTGCCAGTTCATGCAGTTACAGTGGCCAGAGTCCGGGACGTCCCGCAGCTAAAAGCGGGACGTTTCCCGGGACCTCATGCTGCCTAGGACAGCGGACCCCAAATCTGGGACGCGTCCCGGGCAATCCGGGACGTCTGGTCACTCTACAATATAGTATTTGGAAATAAAGGTGTATTTTTTCTGTTTTTTTTCCTCACTAACCTCACATGCACGCGCATGGGAACGCACGTACATACGCGGGAGCGCGCACGTGCACGCGCACAGCAGCACTGTTTGACTTATAAAAACGTCCTGGAGCCGTTAAGAGGCTTTTTAAGTCTGGTTGTCATTAAGTGGTTAATCTGTCTTTGGATACAGCTAAAAGGGTTGTATTTTTTTAATTATTATTATTGCTGTTTGGGTGTCGTGAGAATTTCAGTCACTTCCTATTGCTCTTACAGCCGACACACTTCAGGAACTGAAGCAAGCAAACCTGACCTGAAGATCAAAGGATGAGGTTAACAATTCTATGTATAGTCTCAGGGCCCATTCACACTATGAATCGCAAAACGGTAGCACACGGGTAATTTTACCGCGATTAGCATGGTAAAATCACTGCTCACACTTCCATGATTCAGAGCGCTCACGGTCAGCGCTTTATAAGCACTGTACCGTGATCGCTCCAGAATTTGCGGCAAAATGCGGCATGCCGGCATGTAATGCATTTTGCGATTGGCGCTAATCGCAAAAGGCCCACGATCGGTGCCAATCGCAGCACTGAGATCCCTGCCATAGGTTAGAATAGCAGTGGCGCTTTGGCGATTAGGGGGAATTGCCAGCTAATCACCCTAGTGTGAATGGGCCCTTAAGGAGGTCGCAAACGATACAATTAAAAGATCCAATTTTACACCAATTTAATAATTAAATAATAATCGGTTGTCTCAAACAGCTCAGAAAGGTCCACCTTGAAAGACGATTTTTACAGTTTAGCTGCCCCAAACTACCACAACACATCACTTGAGCGAGAAAAATCAAACCAATCACCAGACCATTCTCAAAGAACCACCTCACCCATTCTCCTACACATCAGAGCTTGACTCTCACCAACGTAGTGACTAACATTTCACAAACCAATCCTTTCTGTGAAGGAGATGAGGAAAGGAAAACCAGAAATGCACACCCAAAACTATTCTCGTAGGTGTTTCATGCCCCCAAGGGGTCCACTGCTTGCATGTCTACACCTGCTTCATACATACTCTGCTAAATGTTACATACCACTAAAATGTCACAGGTCTAAAAATATCATCTAGTAGTTTCCAGGTTTTTGCAGCTAAGAATCCTGTCTTAAAATGTTAATCACATGATCAGAAGCTGTAGGGTTGACAGGCTAAAGGTGCGTACACACATGCGACTATAGTCGTTTGTAACGATCGTTCCCCGATCTTTACCAACGACGATCGTTACAAAAAACGAACCACCGACTATTAAGGCACACGACGAACGAGCCAAATCGCCAGGGGCGTAGCAATAGGGGGTGCAGAGGTAGCGACCGCATCGGGGCCCTTGGGCCAGAGGGGCCCCGAAGGGCCCTCCCTCAACTACAGTATTAGCTCTCTATTGGTCCTGTGCTCATAATTATCACTTCTATAGATACTGTGAATGGTGGTAATCACTAACAAACTGCTCCCCATCCCCTTCTTGCACCTCTGACACTGTAGTTGCCATTGGCAGGTTTTGGTGCGCAGTGGCAATTTGTTTTGTATAGAGTGCTTGGGGGGCCCCACTGTAAAATTTGCATCAGGGCCCACAGCACCTTAGCTACGCCACTGCAAATCGCTACAAAAGAAAGTTCTGTCTCGGCGGATTTTAACCAACGACGATCGTTTGCAAAAGTAGTACATCGTTGGAAACGGTCGTTCGTACTAGGCTTGACATGCGCATTTCACTATTTCTCCGTGAAACTTCTCATTTTTATGCGCAGGCGCAATAGTTGCTTTACGTGATGTAACGTTCGTTCTAACGATCAGATCGTTACACACCTTTTAAAACTATCTTTACTTAGGTCGTTCTTTCATCAATTAAAAGTTTGTTCGTCGTTCTGAACGAACGATCGTTGTCGCATGTGTGTACGTAGCATAAGGCTGGGTGCACATATAACAGAGTGTGATAGGTTGCGTTTTCTGTCATGTGCAGGAGTTTTTTTGTGTGCATTTTTACTCCATTTGAGTTAGCGTTTTTTTTCCGCAGATGCCTTTTTCAAGCGTTTTGCGTGCATTTGTATGCGTTTGCGTTTCGCATATACAAAACGAATATGCGTTTTGTATGCATTTTTCAATTAAGTTTTATGCTAATCACTAGGAAGCAGAAATACATCTCAAAACAATTTGAAAAAAGCCAATAAAAACGCATGGAAAATGCAAAAAAACGCATACTATTGCGTTCCCATTGACTTTCATTATGTGCCTTTTTGATGCGTTTTTGAATATTATGCAACAAAACCTACGTTTTTGAAAAAGCATGTTTGAAAATGTATAGAAAACGCATATGCGTTTTTATATGCGTTTTTTCCTGCGGCCCATAGACTTCCATTAGCAACAAAAATGCAGCGTTTTCCACAATGCCAGCGTTTCTGCTAAGTGCGCACCTAGCCTTAAATTGGACCTGAACTCAGTGTTTGTTTAGACAGATAAACCTTCCTAATTAGTTCCTGTCAGAAACTGTGATTAGACTGCAGGAGAGCTCTGGCGAGGCAGCTCTCCATATAGTAAACACAGAGGCTTAACCCTTTCAGTGCATCCTGCAAAAGTGAAACCAAATAAAACTTAAAGTACCCCTCAACTGTTGATTGGTTAAAAAAAGAAAGCCACATCATTACTTACCTACTCTGCAATACTGTATTTTCAATCCTGTCTTCTCATTCAGTCAAAGGGTCCTTCTTAACCTCCTTGGCGGTTATCCCGAGCTAGGGTCGGGGCGGAAAACCGCAGCTAAGAGCGGTGATCCCGACCTCTGCTCGTGGTAGCCGCCGGAGGCTGTATGGAAAGCAATGTGCACAGCGGGAGCGTTGTGGGAGCGGAGATATTTAGTATTTTACCACCAGCAGCATCATTCAATAGGAAATGTGGCCGCACTGTCTCCTACTGCGCATGGGGGGCAGCTCAGATCCACAGGCAGCGTAATCAGACACAACACCGGCTGTCGTCAAGACGACAGCCGGCAATTTCACTTTAGAGTTGCAGCGCCACCCAGAGGATGGAGGCTTAACTGCAGCGCTGGAGCCAGGGAGGTGAGCGAGTGCTGGGATGCTGCAGATCTCCCTGGCAGCATGATTTTTTTTAGGTTTTAGGGTCTGAAAGGGTGCAAAAAAATTGCACCACTTTTAGACCCTAAAATCCGGAAAGAACTAGAACGCCAAGGGGGTTAAACCCCTGGTTTTCCACAACAGAATGGCGTTGATCCGGAAGTTCTTAAAGGGTCAGCTCCATTCTCTTCTGAAAATGCTGGAGTTTACGAGAGGACAGCGGAGAGGTTGGAAAATACAGCGCAGGGATTGCGGGGTAGGTAAGCAATGATGTGGTGAGTTTCTGTCACGCATCTCTGCCAACAAATTTGCCCCCTCAGTGCACACATGTCTCAGCTCCACAAGCAGTGGTCCGGAGCAAGCCTGAAGGGGCGGTACCTATGCCTGCAAGGGGGCGTGGTCGAGGATAAAGGAATGTTATTAGGGACAGACTGGGCGCTTACCCCACCTATAATCAGTTTACCCAGTTGAAGGATTTCAACAGAGCAGTGTGGGGACCCCTGGGGACACTGGACGGTGAGGATGGTCTGCACATAAAACTTTATTCATAGCTTGTACCCCACTCTCAGTTCAGGGGTACTTTAAGTTTTTTTTAGGATTGCCATATTTTTTTTTTATATCTTTTCATAAGGTGTATTATTTGAGTTATCACGCTTTAGTGAATCAAGCCCATACTACGCTGCGCATGTGCAGTATGTGCACACACACTCACGTCATATGGAGTTGCCAGGGAGCGTGGTCGCAAGGCGTCTGAGTGGACATATAATGTGCATGCGTAGCGTAGTATGTCCGGGTCAGAGGTCACCGACCGCACAGAACGGAGGGTGACATCAGGCACAGGAGGTGTGGTAAGACTCTGTACAACTCCCCACACACACAGAAAGCATCCTTTATAAATAGAGCAAAGGTGTCCTTTAAAGGGAACCCGAGGTGAGAATAATATTGAGGCTGCCATATTTTTTTTCCTTTTAAGCAATACCAGTTGCCTGGCTGCCCTGCTGGCCCTCTGCCTCTAATACTTTCAACCATAGACCCTGAACAAGCATGCAGCAGGTCAGGGATTTATGACAATATTGTCAGTTCTGACAAGATTATCTGCATGCTTGTTTCTGGTGTGATTCAGTTCACTACTGCAGCCAAATAGATCAGCAGGACTGCCAGGCAACTAGTATTGTTTAAAAGGAAATATATATGGTAGCCTCCATATCACTCTCACCTCGGGTTCAAGAAAAACTTGCCTGGAATGTCACTTTAAATCTCCAGCTCATGTGCTCCTTTCTGGCAGCAACAGACTTTTTCTTTTCACTGATTTTATCTGAAATTATTTTTTACAGCAAATAAAAGTAGAACAGTAGTGACTTTCATGGTTGCAATACTCCAGCACGACACACACAGAAAAGGTATCGGATATGCAGTGGTTTTTTACGCAATGGCAAATGCCAGCACTGTTGTTATTGGGTAAACATGCCAAGCCGTGTTTAGACGTTCTGGATACAATCGAGGTGATTATCACATGCAGGTATATTCATGGCAGAAATATTAGTGCAACAAGGCAGCAATAAACATACATCACTGAAAATAGGAAGCGGAAAATCAACAAGAAATCAGAAACAAACAAAATAAAAAAGAGGAAAGGCTGGATTCATGTGTTCATGTAATTAGGACGCTGGGAAAATTGGGCGCAAGGTAAAGCCGAAAAACGGCTCACCCTGCTCCTGCAAAAGTCCCGGCGGTGATAATTACTATTCCCCCTCCAGGCTGCCATGGAGTCGGAGGTAAGATGTACCTTGGCTGCCAGCTGTTGCTGGTGGCCGAATTATGATGTTTACATTGTAATTTGGGTTCTGTCTCTTGACGGGCTGTAGAGTCGGTACAAAAATCATCTGACTTTAACTCCGACTCCTCAGTTTATGAAACCACCGGCTCTGACTGCAGGTACCCAAAATTGCTCCACCTCCTCGGTCCGGCTCCACAGCCCGTGCAGGGCTATGGAGCGGGTACAAAATCATCCGACTCTGACTCCTCAGTTTATGTAACCACCGACTCTGACTCCGACTCCAGTTACCCAAAAATGACTCAGACTCCACAGCCCTGGTGGCAGTGTCCAGGGAAATCTTTCACCTGCACACTCTTGTGCATCCGCTGCTACCGCCACTTGCCTAGGTGTACTGCTTGGTTACACCACAGGGGGCAAAAGCTGCTATACAGATTGGAGTCCCTGCTCTCCATGGCTGAACAGTGTGATAAATATGCCATTTTGCCATCCCTGCGAAAGAGTCCTAAAGATGCCTCAATTGAATTGTATTGAAAATATTGCCACCTGTGAATTCCTGCATTAAAATAACAGTGTGGCTTTCTTATCCAGAGCAAAAGCCACGCCTCCTAAAATCCACCGCCACCTCCCCTTTTATTGACTCCTACGGGAGCTTGGTCACACCCCCTCCTGGTTCCTGATTGGGACAAGTGGTGATCGGCAGGTAGCCTTATATAGGATGTTAAAGCGGACCTGAACTCAGAACTTCCTCTCTGCTGTAA
Source organism: Hyperolius riggenbachi (assembly GCF_040937935.1). NCBI lineage: Eukaryota > Metazoa > Chordata > Amphibia > Anura > Hyperoliidae > Hyperolius > Hyperolius riggenbachi. Next base: position 452,365,419 of record NC_090648.1, on the reverse strand, counting down.
AAGATAAGCAACAGCACAATCACCTCTAAAGAAAAACATTTCCTTGTTACAGCTTATTACGCTCATTCAGATATGCTGCATTGTAGTTACTTCCTGGTTTGCTGGGAGCACAGAAAGGGTTAAACTCCTGTGTGTACATATTAGCTCACAACTCGGCAGACTTTACAGACAGCTGGGAGCACAAATTACACTAGCTCACTAGCTGAGAAGGGAGAATAAGACCGGCTGTTCTCTATAAACACACACAGGGTGGATTTCTCGGTGTCCTCTCCTGTGCAAGAGTTCAGGTCCGCATTGGCAACATTCCACTTCGAACATCAATGCTGTGTTGTGCAGTTGAAAGTGCATTGGAAACTGGGAGCCAATTTATAGAAGAGCAAATTAAACCTAAAGGGTCAATAAATTATTAATGGGTGAACCGTCAGCTTGTCAGGAAAATGCAGATAATTCATTTGAATAATTGCATATTTGTTACCCTCGCATTTGCAAAAAGAGCTAACAGAGTGGAAAAATGGGCTTTGAATTTTTCGGAGTGTTAGGGCCCCTTCACCCTTCCCATAGTCCTTTGCGTCGCACAAAAAGGTGGCAATCCCTCGCAGAAATAATGACAGTCCTATGAGGCTATCACATTGCACGCCACCGTGATGTCGCACACGTAACTTTGCGTCATGAGCGTTTCACGCGGAAGTGAGGCATACTTTAAAGCGGACCTGAACTCAGAACTTCCTCTCTGCTCTAAAAGATCAGCAACAGCACAATAACCTTTAAAGAAAAACATTTCTTTGTTACAGCTAAACGGATCCTGCAATAAATCTGCAGTGTGTCTACTTCCTGCTTTCATAGAAGCAGACATATGATTTACATGCTGTGTTTACAGATTAGCTGCTCTGCCGTGGCAGAAGAGATTCCTGAGCTGATACAGTTGAAAGATCTAAGTACACTGGTGATTGGTCGCAGATGAGGGGGAATTAGACAGGCCAAACTCTCTAAATACATACAGGGTGCATTTCTCTCTGTTTTCCTTCTGTCCTGTGCAAGAGTTCAAGTCCACTTTAATTGAAAAGTATGCCGCAATGTATGGTTGCACTGTAGCAGTAACGTGCAGTGTGACCTTCCGGGACAGTTGCGGTGCGTGGCAGAAAAATAAGCTCCAATGTCAGACTTGGTTTCAAAAGTTTGACTAAGTTCAGGTGATTGTTATAGGGCAGTGATGGCTAACCTTGGCACTCCAGCTGTGACAAAACTACAAATCCCATCATGCCTTTGATAGCTCTATGCATAACTTGTGGAGGCTGAGTATTGCAATGCCTAATGGGACTTGTAGTTCCACCACAGCTGGAGTGCCAAGGTTAGCCATCACTGTTATAGGGAAAGTTTGGGAAGCTCAGAGGCGGGCTCCTGTACTGGAGCGTAACTAGAGGGGTGCAGCCCCTGCGCCCCGCAGGGGGGCCCAGAGCCGTAAGGGGGCCTCAACTTCTACTTCACTTCCTCCAATAAAGGGGTTTATTCTGCAGAGCAGGGGTTTTTGTGGCTACACTTGTTATGGGTGTGAAGCTTATGATTTATGATGGCCACACTTGTATTATCACTCTTGCAAGATGAGCCCCAAGGCTGTGAGGGTCACCAGGGGTTGCCAATGGAAAGGGTGTGAATATTGGGTGGCACCATCAAAGTTTTGCTGGGGGGGGGGGCATGATTTATAGTTACACCCCTGCTGGAGTGGGCCATGCTGGAGGGGCTATACATGCAGGACGGCCATGCCGAAACCACCTGGGCAGCCTGACAAGCAGGAACAATCTCTCTGTGTCATGCAATCTAATGTCTCTACTGCCTATCACACACGTCAAACTCCGGCCCCCGGGCCAAATCTGGCCCTCAGAGCCATTACATTTGGCCCCCAAGTGGTTTCCCCACTTTGCATTATGTTTGGCCCACTCTAGACCACCAGGGAAGCTATATTGGAGTTGAAGCCCTAGATCACCAGGGAAGCCATATGGGGGGGGGAAGCACTAAACAGTAGGGAACTGTATAGGGGAGGGTGGGAGGGCACTAGACACCAGGGAACTGTATAGGGGAGGGAGGGCCACTTGACACAGGGGAACTGTATAGGCATTTGAGGGGAGCCATTAGACACCAGGGAACTTTATAAAGGAAGGAAGGTAGCTACTAATCATTGAGGTGGCCCGCGACTTCAATGTTGGCCCACTTTGTATTTGAGTTTGACACCCCTGGCCTATATGAGGAACTCTGGCTGATCTCCCATAGTGATGGAATGAGAAGGGAATCCCCGAGCCAATCACTGGCAACGACACAAATCCATGAAAGAATACACTTTGCAAGTTACACAAGTTACAGGAAGCAGAGGCTCAGTACAGCAGCGATCGCATTGAAAAGCTCAGTCACCCACCTTCTTACTAGGCAACGCCGCTGGATCTGCCATCGCTCCCACATCTGCTTTTCACCGGGGTGATGTAATAGAGTGAGTGACAACTGCCTATGTCTCTGAGCATCTACACCCCCCCCCCCCCCCCCCCCTCCTCTCCCTCCTGCCTGTAACGCTGGATTCCAGAGGTGAACGCACGCCCTAAGCCCCAGATTGTTCTCAGATTCTGATCCCGTCTCTGCCCTCTCGGCTGATACAACGGAAGTTCTGTATTTCACTCTACTTCTCTTAACAAAATGTATATTTACCAACAAGTCCTAAAATTAGGTGTCAAAAATAAAAAAAAATGAAATAAAATCGTGAGAAAGAAAGCAAGAGGAAGAATTTGCATCTAACGAAAAAAAGCAACATTAAAACTGCAATCTGTTCATATGCATTATTAGAGACAACATCTGCTTTCTAGCTCTGTGTTTTCATAACTTATTTTGCGGCTATATATAGCAGTCATATCCTTTTTCTGAATGTACACATTGGCAGGAAGGAGGAGCGCATCCTCTGACAATGGACAAAGTTCCATGCTGGGTTTTCCTTGGATGACATCAGAAAAACACAGGGGCCTGTCTTGTAAAGTGGACCTGAACTCTTATACAGGACAGAAGGAAAACAGCTAGAAATCCGCTCTGTATGTATTTAGAGAGTTTAGCCTAATCCCCCCTGTGACTAATCACAAGTGTAATTTGATCTTTCAACTGTGTCAGTTCAGGAATCTCCTCTGCCACGGCAGAGCAGCTCATATGTAAACACAGGATGTTAACCCTATGTCTGCTTCCATGAAAGCAGGAAGTAGACACACTGCAGTTTTATTGCAGGATTTGTATCAGCTGTAACAAAGAAATTGTTTTCTTTAAAGGTTATTATGCTGTTGCTTATCTTTTAGAGCAGTGAGGAAGTTCTGCGTTCAGGTCTGCTCTAAAGTGAATTCGCTGGACTTGCAACACAATGAGCCTCGATCCGTTTGTATATTCGTGTTAGTGAGATTCTGCCAATTTATGAAAACAAAAATGAAGCCAAATCACCTAGAGCATTTTTTTTCGCCCTTTTATTGGTATGTACTACCTTAAAGTCTGTGCTAAGCAAGTACCTCTGGGATGGTACAGATTATCACTAGTACCCCCGACACACATATTTAATGATACCACATGGTGATTGTTTCTAAAATATTTCATTAAAGTATTTGCTATTGCTTTTAACAAGCAAAAATACTAATTTGGTGTTTTGTTTTTAAAAGGAGGTAACTATTTTCTAAAGCTCTAAATTTGTTGTGCTTAATGCGATCTCAAGCTGAGGCCACGGCTCTGACTTACTGCGCAAGCGGAGGCGTGCTCACGCAGCTTCTGTGCGGCCACGCTGAAGGAAGGCAACTGCAGGGGGGGGGGGGGGATTACAGCTGCCCAGAATCCCCCCACAGACCAGGGCCGGAGCAGTGTCTGGGGACAAGCTCAAGTTGAGACACCAGAATATCTGCAGCTACACAGCCCCGCCCCCTTTCTTTCCCAACTACAGTTGACTTTGGATGGAGCAGTAGTGTGTGTACAGAGCATGGAGCAGCAATGTGTGTACAGAGCATGGAGCAGCAATGTATGTACAGAGCATGGAGCAGCAGTGTGTGTAGAGCATTGAGCAGCAGTGTGTGTAGAGCATGGAGCAGCAATGTATGTACAGAGCATGGAGCAGCAGCGTGTGTACAGAGCATGGAGCAGCAATGTATGTACAGAGCATGGAGCAGCAGTGTGTACAGAGCATGGAGCAGCAGTGTGTACAGAGCTTGGTGCAGCAGTGTGTGTACAGAGCATGGAGCAGCAGCGTGTGTACAGAGCATGGAGCAGCAGCGTGTGTACAGAGCATGGAGCAGCAATGTGTGTACAGAGCATGGAGCAGCAGCGTGTGTACAGAGCATGGAGCAGCAGCGTGTGTACAGAGCATGGAGCAGCAATGTATGTACAGAGCATGGAGCAGCAGTGTGTGTAGAGCATGGAGCAGCAGCGTGTGTACAGAGCATGGAGCAGCAGTGTGTGTAGAGCATGGAACAGCAGCGTGTGTAAAGAGCATGGAGCAGCAGCGTGTGTACAGAGCATGGAGCAGCAGTGTGTGTAGAGCATGGAGCAGCAGCGTGTGTACAGAGCATGGAGCAGCAGTGTGTGTAGAGCATGGAACAGCAGCGTGTGTACAGAGCATGCAGCAGCAGCGTGTGTACAGAGCATGGAGCAGCAGCGTGTGTAAAGAGCATGGAGCAGCAGCGTGTGTACAGAGCATGGAGCAGCAATGTGTGGCTTGGAATTCTCAGAAACAAACAAACACACACCACCTGAACTGTGAGAAATTTCAGAAAGTAAATCAGAGAGAGGACAGATTTTACAATGGCTAAACACTGACTAAATAATCTAAAAATGAATATTGTAGAAAATGAAGCAATTTTATTATTTGCATTATTTTCACTACAGTTCCTTTTTAATGAACAATATGAAGCCCGAGTACCCCCTGGACCCACCAGAAATACACCGTGGGGTACGTGTACCCCAACTTGAGAACCAGGGACATGGAGGATACAGCTTTAAATGTCAAACTCTTATTGACAATGCCAACCCCACCCCCGCAATATGTCCAACCCACACCTCTCCAGCTAAGCGCACATAGTAGATAAAAGTCATTCCGAACAAACAATTCTTGATAAATGAGCGACATCTGTAAATGATGAGATGAGTACATGATTCTGTACGCGATGCAACTTGTCTCTGCAGTTGTCTCTGGATGTCTCTGCAGTTGTCTCTGGATGGAGAAGATGCTGAGCTCTGGATCATAAGGAACATTCCACTGAGATACTCAGGTGCAGAGATGGATCAAGATGTAACGGGGCCCTAGACGAGGTACTCTCTTTCCTTGAAATATAAGCCCTACCCCGAAAATAAGCCCAAGCGGAAGTTAAAGAGGAGGAAGAGGCAGCCAGTAAGTGGGGACACAGTGGTGCAGTGCCAATCGGGCACTGATCCTGTCATCCCAGCACACAGCAAGGTTATCAGCTGTGTGCAGGGAAGACAGGGCAGGTGCCTGATCAGTACAGTAGCATAATTTCAAATCCATGAACATCACAGTATAAAGGAACAGGAAATGTTCTGCTGAGAGACACTTCCTAGTAGAAATATAAGACATTCCCTGAAAATTAGCCCTAGCACATCTTTTAGAGCAACAATTAATATAAGAAACTGTCTTATATTTGGGGAAAGACGGGTAGTAGATTTGGGGCCGCCTTGTGGTGCTTTTGGTAAGCTGAAGTGGAGAGAGGTCAGAAGAGGTGGCTGGTGAGCCACGTGACACCCACTAGGCCCCAAGCACCTGCCTTAGATGCATGGTGAATGACTGTGCTCTGCTCAGGTGCAGTCATGCAGTCAATAGCATGCCTGACACCACTGTAATAAATTCAGCGTCCATCCTGCATAGGCGTCAGAAGCCTGGATGTCAGGAGGACCAGGTAACAGTTGTGACATTGGGATATGTCTTGATCAAACTTATTTATCAAAGTTATTTAGATACTTAAAGAGACTCTGAAGCGAGAATAAATCTCGCTTCAGAGCTCATAGTTAGCAGGGGCATATGTGCCCCTGCTAAAGCGCCGCCATCCCAAACCCACCCCCGCAAGACTTGGTCGTCAACTTGGTCGTAGATATTCGCTTCCTGGAGGCAGGGCTAACGGCTGCAGCCCTGCCTCTAATCGCGTCTATCAGCGGCGCATCGCCGCCTCTCCCCCGCCCCTCTCAGTGAAGGAAGACTGAGAGGGGCGGAAGAGAGGCGGAGGTACTCGTCTGATAGACGCGCGGGAGGCAGGGCTGCGGCGGTTAGCCCTGCCCCAATGCGGAAGCGCTCCCCGGCTGTACGGAGAAGATTTGGGGGTGAAGGGAGCCCCGTTAAGCCGCGGTTTAGCAGGGGCACACATGCCCCTGCTATCTATGAGGTCTGAAGCGAGATTTATTCTCGCTTCAGACTCTCTTTAAAGAGGAACTATAAAGTAATAAAAAAGTGATTCATTTTTACAATAATTATGTATAAACGATTTTGATAGTGTTTGCCCATTGTAAAATCTTTCCTCTCCCTGATTTGCATTCAGACATTTATCACATGGTGACACTTTTACTGCTGGCAGGTGATGTCACTGGAAGGAGATGCTGCTTACTTTTATGGCAGTTGGAAACAGCTGTTATTTCCTACAATGCCACAAGGCTCCCACAGTGTGATGTGAGTACCTCAGAGCTGTGAGGCCCTGACATCATACTGTGGGAGGGGTTTCACCACATAATCAGCCATACAAAGCCCCCTGATGAGCTGTTTGAGAAAAGGAATAGATTTCTCATGGGAAAGGGCGTATCAGCTACTGATTGGGATGAAGCTCAATTCTTGGTTACGGTTTCTCTTTAACAAAAGACAGGTCACAACATTGACAACAGTGTTATATTTCAGGTTTCTCCTTTCATCCTGGGGCTTGTTGGCTTTACAAGTCACCTCCTAAAGCAACAATGTCATCTGACCCAGGGAATTCCCTTCAGCCAATAATGAGCTCTGCTTCTTCCTGCATGCAGAACTCACACAGGAACTGCCGTGTGCCTGATATATATTTTACTTACGGCTCTGCCTCTCCTTGCCCCCTACTGTATTAAAGCAAACCCAAAGTGAAAATAAACTGATGAGATAAACCAGAGCAGGATCATTCACCAGGCAAGCTAAGCAGGTGCCTGAGGCCTAGAGGATGTCAAGGGGCCCCCAGCCCCCTTCTCTGACCTCTCTTCACTTCAGCTTACCAAAAAGACCACAAAGGGGCCCCAAATCTACCACCTTGCTTAGAGTCCCATTACCTCTGAAAGAGGGTACCTGAGATGACGAGGGAGAAAAAATTACCCGTATATACTCAAATACAAGTCAACCTTGTGTATAAGTCGACCCCAATATTCAACCCTTTTAATCCGGATTTTTTATTGACTCAAATATAAGTCTACCCAGCAAAGTTAATGGCTGCACTTGGGGCTCAGGAAAGGTTTATGATTGCAATGCATACAGTATTGCAGCCATTAACTCTTCTTGTCCCTTAAGTGCAGCCAATACCTCCTCCAGGCCCACAAGAGCTGCAATTATTCACTCCCTTTTATACAGCCCAGTATTTTACCCCCTTTCCCCTTCTTTGTTTTGGCCAAGACTTGGGCTTTCTTGGCATTTGCGCAAAAGGTGGATCAGCGCAACACCAGGCCTTGGCATTTCCTTTCCTTAAAGTATCACTTACCACAGGGTAAATTGCTGCAAATGGGAATGTCACTATTACTGCACACATTACTCAGTGTGTTCAGTGCTGCCCGTGACTCGTGTATAAGTCCACCCCTATACTTTTATGAATTGAATCAGAGCTAAATTTCTAGACTTATACTCGAGTATATACAGTATACATACCTGGGTTTCCTTCTGCCTCCGTCAGGCTTTTCGCTCCTGTGCCATCCTTCTGTGCTGCCTAGATCGTCTGCAACTGGCCCCAGAAAATCCACCAGTTGGCACAGGCACAGTCCGGCTGCTCCCTTGTCACCAGGAGCCTTCTGCACCTGTGCGGTAGTACTGCACAGTCGCAGAACCATTTTGATGATCATTTAAGCATTTTGGTATTCAACTGTTGGTCTCAAGTGTAGTCATTTGTCTCCCATGGCCCATTTTGGTTATAATGGTGTTAAAGCTTGTCTTGTACATACGTAAGAGAAATTGTAGTTGTGTCACTATTTACAAATCCTGCTTCCTCCCTCCGGCTTACATCACCAGTCACAGCTCTGCGGCGTATCAGCCCAAGCAGCTCATAAAGTTTTCACACTAACAGGAACCTTCAAAAATGTTTTATTTGTTTACTTGTTTTGCTCTTTATGCTAGATGATTTCCGGCAATTTGGGACCATTTCTAGTATTCCTGTACCAAAGTCAGTGGTTGGTCTGTGCCACATGAGGTGCCAGGGCATGGGGGTATCTAAGTTTAGCACGACACAGCTACAGGTCGCATGATCAACTGGCAAGTGGTGACAGGATCATTAAGCTTAGCAGAGGTGGGGTTAGTGTTAGGTGTAGCGGCAGTGAGGTTAGTGTTAGGTGTAACATCAGTGAGGTTAGTGTTAGGTGTAACAGCAGTGAGGTTAGTGTTAGGTGTAGCGGCAGAGAGGTTAGTGTTAGGTGTAACATCAGTGAGGTTAGTGTTAGGTGTAACAGCAGTGAAGTTAGTGTAGTTAGTGTTAGGCATAGTGGCAGTGATGTGTTAGGTGTATTTGCAGTAAAGTTAGTGTTAGGTGTAGTGGCAGTGAGGTTAGTGTTAGGTGTAGAAGCAGTGAGGTTAGCGTTAGAGATGGCCCGAACCCCTGATTTTCGGTTCGCGAACTTCCGCAAAAGTTTGGTTTGCGCGAACTTCCGCAATAGATTTCAAAGGGGAGGCGAACTTTGAAAACTAGAAACACTTATGCTGGCCACAAAAGTGATGGAAAAGATGTTTCAAGGGATCTAACATCTGAGTTTTTGCATGGATGAGTGGGATAGACGCCAAAAGTCCTGGGGAAAAATCTGGATTTGACGCAAAGCAGCGTTTTAAGGGCATAATTCACATTGAATGCTAAATTGCAGTCCTAAAATGCTTTAAAACATCTTGCATGTGTATATGTTACGGCCAGAACCCGAAGTGTGGCCACTTCTAGTTCTGGCCGGCCACTTCGGGTTCTGGCCGGCCAATATGCGAAGTGGCCGCAGCGCAGCGGCCAATGTGAGAAATGGAATGTTTACGGCCGTCTCGCCGCGGCCAAATTGATGACAAACTTGCTTAATTTTAATGAAATGTAGCCGACGGCAATGTCATAGAATAGATGAAGCCGCCGGCTTTCGCGCACTGCCTCTCCCCGATCCCCCCTCCCTCCTCTCCCCCCTCTCATACAATACGTAGCAGCCGGCGGGGACATGCAGCCGGAGAGTTGTTCGTCGCAGCAGGGGCAGCAGAGCGGGGGAGGCTGCAGACATCGCTTCTGCCAGCACCCGCTCTGCAGGAACGGCAGGATTCCCCTGCCGCGATGAACGACTCTCCGGCTGCATGTCCCCGCCGGCTGCTACGTATTGTATAGGAGGCGGGGAGAGGAGGGAGGGGGGATCGGGGAGAGGCAGTGCGCGAAAGCCGGCGGCTTCATCTATTACATTGCCGCCGGCTACATTTCATTAAAATTAAGCAAGTTTGTCATCAATTTGGCCGCGGCGAGACGGCGTCAACAAAACATTTCTCACATTGGCCGCAGCGCTGCGGCCACTTCGCATATTGGCCGGCCAGAACCCGAAGTGGCCGGCCAGAACTAGAAGTGGCCACACTTCGGGTTCTGGCCGTAACATATACATCAATCAGGGAGTGTAATTAGAGCACTGATTCACACTGACACACCAAACTCACTGTGTAACGCACCGCAAACAGCTGTTTGTGTAGTGACGGCCGTGCTGGACTGGTGCGCACCATGACTAGAGTGCAGGTGATGGCGGCTTTCCAGCCCATATGGTCGCCGGGCTGTGGTAGCTCAATGATAGAACAACAGTGGCTGTCCAGCTAATCATATTTGGTCTGTCCACAATGAAGCAACGACCTTATTATCTTGGGTGTGGCCCACCCCCAGAGATACTCATATAGCCATTGGTCATTGCTTCATTGTGATACGCAATCCCCTTCAGCGCGGCAAGGTAATGATGACAAAGGGGAATTGGCACATGTACATGCCTTTTGTTTTGTTGTTGCAGCTGCAGTGCAGCCAGAAAAATTAGGCAGGCATGTACACACGCCAGAAAAATTCTTATAGCGGCCGCTGCTAGCAGCAGCCTTAAAAATTCAGGAATCCACCTGGACTCCTGGACCCTGTTGGTGGTGGCGGAGAAGGCAGTCAAGCGGCCTGCGGGCAGAGGTGATGTGTGGGGAGCGACTTAGTCTTGGGGCAGGCAGTCACATGGCGTGCAGCCAGAGATGCTGTGTGTGGGGACTGACTTAGTCTTCGTGCGGGCAGTAGCCCTCCGGGATCCATGCCTCATTCATTTTGATAAAGGTAGGGTACTGAACACTTTTGTGACTTAGGCGACTTCTCTTCTCAGTGACAATGCCCCCAGCTGTGCTGAAGGTCCTTTCTGACAGGATGCTTGAGGCAGGGATGGATCTAGGGGGGGGGCAAGCGGGTCTCTTGCCCCAGGCGCAGTTTGTTAAATTCTTAAAAAGGCGGCAAAATGTGGATGAGGAATGGCAGTTTAGGCGCCAAAACCTGACCTTGCCCCAGGCGCAACTTGGGGCAACTTGTTCTAGATCCGTCCCTGGCTTGAGGCAGGGCAAGACAGAAGTTGGATGGCAAATTGTGACATTCTGGCCACAGGTCAAGTCTGCGCACCCAGTACTCCAAGGGTTCGTCGCTGCTCACAGTGTCTACATCCACACTTAAGGCCAGGTAGTCGGTTACCTGGTGGCCCAGGCGTTGGTGGAGGGTGGATCCGGAAGGGATAAGGCAAGGCGTTGGACTAAAGAATGTCCGCATGTCTGACATCACCATGAGATCGCTGGAATGTCCTGTCCTTGCCTGCGTGGACATGGGAGAAGGATTACTGGCAGTGGTACCTTTATTGCGATGTGCTGTGACATCACCCTTAAACGCATTGTAAAGCATAGTTGCCAGCTTGTTCTGCAAGTGCTGCATCGTTTCTGCCTTCTGGTGATTTGGAAACATCTCAGCCACTTTGTGCCTATACCAACAGTCTAGTAGCGTGGCCACCCAGTAAAGCTCATTCCCTTTGAGTTTTTTTTATACGGGGGTCCCTCAACAGGCTGGACAGCATGAAAGACACCATCTGCACAAAGTTGGATGCAGACGTACTATCCATCTCCTCTTGCTCTTCCTCAGTGACGTCAGGTAAGACCTCCTCCTCCACCCAGCCACGAACAATACCACGGGAATGTTGAGCAGCACAAGCCCCCTGCGACGCCTGCTGTGGTTGTTCTTCTACCGCCGCCTCCTCCTCCTCCTCCTCCAAAGAAACACCTTCCTCCTCATCTGAGTCTGACTCCTCCTCCCCACTTGACTCTTCCTCCCCCCTCTGTGCTGCCGCAGGTGTTGAGGAAACATCTGGTTCTGATGAGAATTGATCCTCCTGTAACTGTTCCTGTTCACGCTCCTCCACAGCTTGATCCACCACTCTACGCACGGCATGGTCCAGGAAGTAAGCGTACGGGATCAAGTCGCTGATGGTGCCTTCACTGCGACTCACCAATTTGGTCACCTCCTCAAACGGCCGCATGAGCCTGCATGCATTTCGCATGAGTGTCCAGTTGTTGGGCCACAACATCCCCATCTCCCCAGGGTGAGGGCTTTCTCATGTTCTAGCAGGCAAGAGAACATAAGGAGGGTCGAATTCCAGCGAGTCGGGCTATCGCAAATCAGGCTTCTCACCGGCAACTTGTTTCTCCGCTGAATATCGGCAAAGCGTGCCATGGTCGTGTAAGACCGCCTGAAATGCCCACACAACTTCCTGGCCTGCTTCGGGATGTCCTCTAAGCCTGGGTACTTTGACACAAATCTTTGAATGACTAGATGTGCCATGCAAGTTACATGTGTCAGTTTCCCAAATTCAAAGCGGAAATGAGATTTCTCCCGTTGTCACACACCACGTTGCCGATCTCCAGCTGGTGCGGGGTCAGCCACTGATCCACCTGTTTGTTAATAGCAGCCAGGAGAGCTGCTCCAGTGTGACTCTCTGCTTTGAGGCAAGACATGTCTAAGATGGCGTGACACCGTCGTACCTGGCATGCAGCATAGGCCGTGGGGAGCTGGGGCTGTGTAGCTGGAGAGGAGATTGCAGCATCAGTGGGTGCACTGAAGTGAACAACAGCTAGATATATGCAGTGATGTGTATTACAATGTGCACCTGTCACACACAGACAGGTACCGGACAGGCACAGTGACACTGCGTGCGCTCACGTAGGTAGGTGGGTGCACTGAAGTGAACAGGGTTAGTTTTAGGTGTAGCGGCAGTAAGGTTAGTTTTAGGTGTAGCGGCAGTAAGGTTAGTTTTAGGTGCAGCGGCAGTAAGGTTAGTTTTAGGTGTAGCGGCAGTAAAGTTAGTTTTAGGTGTAGCGGCAGGGCAGTAAGGTTAGTTTTAGGTGTAGCGGCAGTAAGGTTAGTTTTAGGTGTAGCGGCAGTAAGGTTAGTTTTAGGTGTAGCGGCAGTAAGGTTAGTTTCAGGTGTAGCGGCAGTAAGGTTAGTTTTAGGTGTAGGGGCAGTAAGGTTAGTTTTAGGTGTAGCGGCAGTAGGGTTAGTTTTAGGTGTAGCGGCAGTAAGGTTAGTTTTAGGTGTAGCGGCAGTAAGGTTAGTTTTAGGTGTAGGGGCAGTAAGGTAAGGTTAGTAAGGTTAGTTTTAGGTGTAGCGGCAGTAAGGTTAGTTTTAGGTGTAAGGGCAGTAAGGTTAGTTTTAGGTTTAGCGGCAGTAAGGTTAGTTTTAGGTGCAGCGGCAGTAAGGTTAGTTTTAGGTGTAGCGGCAGAAAGGTCAGTTTTAGGTGTAGCGGCAGTAAGGCTAGTTTTAGGTGTAGCGGCAGTAAGGTTAGTTTTAGGTGTAGCGGCAGTAAGGTTAGTTTTAGGTGTAGCGGCAGTAAGGTTAGTTTTAGGTGCAGTGGCAGTAAGGTTAGTTTTAGGTGTAGCGGCAGTAAGGTTAGTTTTAGGTGTAGCGGCAGTAAGGTTAGTTTTAGGTGTAGCGGCAGTAAGGTTAGTTTTAGGTGCAGCGGCAGTAAGGTTAGTTTTAGTTGCAGCGGCAGTAAGGTTAGTTTTAGGTGCAGCGGCAGTAAGGTTCGTTTTAGGTGTAGCGGCAGTAAGGTGAGTTTTAGGTGTAGCGGCAGTAAGGTTAGTTTTAGGTGAAGCGGCAGTAAGGTTAGTTTTAGGTGTAGCGGCAGAAAGGTTAGTTTTAGGTGTAGCGGCAGTAAGGTTAGTTTTAGGTGTAGCGGCAGTAAGGTTAGTTTTAGGTGTAGCGGCAGTAAGGTTAGTTTTAGGTGCAGCGGCAGTAAGGTTAGTTTTAGGTGTAACGGCAGAAAGGTCAGTTTTAGGTGTAGCGGCAGTAAGGTTAGTTTTAGGTGTAGCGGCAGTAAGGTTAGTTTTAGGTGTAGCGGCAGTAAGGTTAGTTTTAGGTGCAGCGGCAGTAAGGTTAGTTTTAGGTGTAGCGGCAGAAAGGTCAGTTTTAGGTGTAGGGGCAGTAAGGTTAGTTTTAGGTGTAGTGGCAGTAAGGTTAGTTTTAGGTGTAGCGGCAGTAAGGTTAAATTTTAGTTCTTCGGAGCTCTGAAGCAGACGCACACGAAATCGGAAGCAGCCTATTAATTTCAATAGGCTGAAATTCTGGATTCGCATTGGTGCACGTGAAATCTAACACAAACAGCCCCAGTGGTGAGATTGCCATGTTTTTATTCTCCACATTTCAAAACCTGTTCCCTTTGGTTTTATAAAAATGGGGACAGATTTTGTAATCTTGACAATCTAGGCTTGAAAAGTGGACAGCTGATGTCCTGTATATGTAAAGTGGCCTCATTCACTTGCAGCTTCAGGGCTGACAGCAAGCGATCTGCAGATTTACATTCTTCTACTTTAGTTCTCCCTACTAGCGCATTCTCCCCCCTCCACAGAACAGAATGGGCCGCTCGGCACAGAGCCGACCGTCCCATCTGTACTCGGATCAGCAGTAGGCGATTTCAGGAGTTTCAGGCGACCTTTATTCCTAAAGCGTCCGTAGCGTCAGCCTTCATCTAACTGGCTCCTAAATGTTTAAGAACTGAGAAGACCTATCCAGTTTTGACAATAATAATAGTTCATTTGCTTTAATGTTATCTTCACTAACTAAGCTCTGCATAAACAAGCTGTGTGTTTACTTATACACCATGTGACCCGGAACTCACCCCATAAATCCACCTTCACCTCGACGTATTGTTTTCCACCGTCTGAGTGGTAACTATGTAACCGGGCATCGCCTGGATGTATGGAAAGCCGCCAGCCAGACACTGCAAGGAATTCAATGTAAATAAAGTATATTGCTTGGCCTCTGAAAGATGCTATTTTTAGCCTGATACTGTAACACAAGCCAAAGGCACAGCCTGCTGCATGACACCTACTCCATGTACCACATGTCATGCTGGCTGACACACTGAGCAGAGCCACAGCAATGATTACTAGCATCACAGAGAGAGGGAGGATAGAGAAAGAGAGAGAGAGAGAAAGAGAGAGAGAGAATGTGAGGAGATGGAGAAGAAGAGGAGATAGAGACAGGGAGTAGGGGAAAGGTAAGCAGAAAGGAGGGGGGATGGGGGACATGAGGAGAATGGAGAAAGAGAAGATATGGGTAAAGGCTCATACACACGGGGTACGGCCGTCGCCGCAACCACGTGGCACGCGCGTGTTGCGGCGACGGTTCGCCCGTGTGTATGACGCGCGCGCCCCGAACCGTCGCCCGTCGGAGCTGTCGCCAGGCGATTGACATGTTCAATCTCCAGCTACAGCCGTCGCCGCAACCTCGCCGGAACTGTCGCTAGCCCCGCATGTGTATGCCGGCTAGCGACAGCTACCCACACACAGCACACGGAGCTTCCGGCGGGGGGGAGGAACCTCGGCGACAGCTTCCGCCGCATCGCTAATCCCTCTGCTGCCGTGTGTATGCAGAGGGACTTGGCGACGAGCTGTCGCCGAACTGTCTCCGAACTGTCGCGCACACGCTCCCGTGTGCAGCGACAGCTACAATTGTCCCCCCGTGAGTACTTAGCTTAAAGGGATACTGTAGGGGGGTCGGGGGAAAATGAGCTGAACTTACTCGGGGCTTCTAATGGTCCCCCACAGACATCCTGTGCCCGCGCAGCCGCTCACCGATGCTCTGGCCCCGCCTCCGGTTCACTTCTGGAATTTCTGACTTTAAAGTCAGAAAACCACTACGCCTGCGTTGCCGTTACCTCGATCCTGCTGATGTCATCAAGAGCGCACAGCGCAGGCCCAGTATGGTCTGTGTCTGCGCAGTACACTCCTGGTGACATCAGCGGGAGTGAGGACACGGCAACGCAGGCGCAGTGGTTTTCTGACTTTAAAGTCAGAAATTCCAGAAGTGAACCGGAGGCGGGGCCGGAGCATTGGGGAGTGGCTGCTCCAACACAGGATGTCTGCGGGGGACCATTAGAAGCCCCGGGTAAGTTCAGCTCATTTTCCCCCGACCCCTACAGTATCCCTTTAAGTGTGTGTGGGGGGGGGGAGGGGGGTTAGAGAGTGGAGAGAAGGGGAAGATGGACAGAGAGGAGAAGATTGGGGAGGGGGGGGTGGAGACATGATAGAAAGTGGGGAGCAGGGGGGAAGAGAAACATAAAGGGGGGATGGGGCAGGAGAATCTGTTAAAAAAAAACACTTCCCAAACAGCGGCCATGTAAATATTTACCTTCCCGGTTCCAGCGCAGGCACAGTAGTGGCTTTCCGATGGGCTATGGCAGAAATAGCCGAGCCTGATTGGGTTTGCTCTACTGCGCAGGTGCAAACTCACGCCTGCGCAATACAGCGGACCCAATCGAGCTCGGCTATTTCTGCCGTAGCCCATCGGAAAGCCACTACTACGCCTGCGCAGCGTAGGAGGCGGAAAGTTAAATATTGCAGGTGCTACTGCACCACAGCCGACAAGCTTTCTAGCTGTATTTTCAGGGACTGCCAATGCTGGATCCCAGAGGGTGAAGAGAAGGGGAAGCCTCATTAGGATTCAGACGGTTCCCCTCCCGAGGTAAGTACCCCCCAGGCGAAGCAAAGCTTTTTGGAGCCTGCTTCGAACCGCATAGCGCCGAAGCTTAGCGCATCTATAGCAGTAATGCTATAGTCCGCGCCCCACGCACGGGTAATTTGGGGAATCACTTCTCCCTCGAATCTCCATGACTTAGATGGGGAATTTGTGCGACCGCAGGCTGAGACGTTATTCGGCTCACCCTGCACCAAAAAGCCCCGGCGCCAAAATACCATGTACGCCCCGGGACTGTGGTTTTTTTTTGTTACAGTCTTACTTTAAAGAGAGTCTGAAGCCTTAAAATGTACCTCTTTTTATTTCAGGATCCTCTTCAGCCTTAAAGAGAGTCTGAAGCGACTAGAAATTGTTATTTTTACCTCGTAGTTCGCTTCAGTAGTCTTAGTAGAGGTAAACCGATGCATCCCCGCAGCAAAACAAGGGCTTTAGACCCGCCAAATCCCCGGGGGAAAATCCGGGGAGCGCTTCCTGAAAGAGGCACAGCTTTCTGCTGCAGCTCTGCCTCTGCTGAAGTCAATCACCGTGGATCTCCACCTCTCCCCGCCCCTCTCAGTCTTCCTTCACAGAGAGGGGCGGGGAGAGGCGGAGATCCGCACAGCGATTGACGTCAGTAGAGGCAGAGCTACAGCTCAAAGCTCTGCCTCTCCGGGCAGCAAAATCCACGTCCAAGAAAGTCATGGGATTATGCCCCGGGATTTGGGGGATATAAACCCCTTGTTTTGCCGCTGGGATGCAGCAGTTTACATCTACTGAGACTCCTGAAGCGAGCTACCAGGTAAAAATAACAATTTTTAGTCGCTTTAGAGTCTCTTTAAGATGAAACATGATTCGCCACTTCCCAAATCTCGGGGCAAAATTTGACGAATTTCCAGGTCGCAAATTTTGCTGCCCGGGGAGGCAGAGCTTTGTGCAGTAGCTCTGCCTCCAGTCGCGTCAATGTCCGCAGATCTCTGCCTCTCCTTGCCCCTCTCAGTGAAAGAAGACTGACAGGGGCGGGGAGAGGCGGCGATCGGCGCAGATTGACTGGAGCAGAGGCAGCGCTACAACACAAAGCTCTGCCTCTTCCAGGAAGTACCAGAGAAAGGTATAAAGGGGAGGATAAAGAACTCGTTCGGCCGCGGGGAAGCGGTGAATCATCTTTCATCTTAAAGTGAACCAGAGACAAAGCACCCTCATGTATTTTACCATATATACCAGGATAAAGAACTCGTTCGGCCGCGGGGAAGCGGTGAATCATCTTTCATCTTAAAGTGAACCAGAGACAAAGCACCCTCATGTATTTTACCATATATACCAGTGGGAACATTAGAGAAAACACCTACCCTGCTGTCTGTTTCATTTTTAACTGTTCAGCTTGCTTCTAATCAGCCCTGATAAAATCCCCGACTGAGCATTCAGTCTGGCTTTGCTATAATGACTCAGCTATAATGATTCCTGAGCAGAGCCACAAGGGGGCAGGCTTGGGCTTGAAAAGACATGAGAGAACACAGACTGAGCTATAATGATTCCTGAGCAAAGCCAGGCTGAATGCTCAGTCGGGGATTTTATCAGGGCTGATAAGAAACAAGCTGTGCAGTGCAGAATGAAACAGAGAGCAGGGTAGATGTTTTCTATAATGTCCCCATTGATAAATATGGTAAAATACATAAGGGTGCTTCGTCTCTGGTTCACTTTAAAGGGATACTGTAGGGGGTCGGGGGAAAATGAGTTGAAGTTACCCGGGGCTTCTAATGGTCCCCCACAGAAATCCTGTGCCCGCGCAGCCCCTCACCGATGCTCCGGCCCCACCTCCGGGTCACTTCTGAAATTTCAGACTTTAAAGTCTGAAAACCACTGCGCCTGCATTGCCGTATCCTCACTCCCGCTGATGGCATCAGGAGCGTACTGCGCATGCCCAGTATGGTCTGTGTCTGCGCCGTGCGCTCCTGGTGACATCAGAGGAAGCGAGGACACGGCAATGCAGGCGCAGTGGTTTTCAGACTTTAAAGTCTGAAATTCCAGAAGTGAAACGGAGGCGGGGCCGGAGCATCAGTGAGTGGCTGCGCGGGCACAGGATTTCTGTGGGGGACCATTAGAAGCCCCGGGTAACTTCAACTAATTTTCCCCCGACCCCCTACAGTATCCCTTTAAGGCTGAAGAGGATCCTGAAATAAAAACAGGTACATTTTAAGGCTTCTCTTTAAGCCTTGTTCCCATTGTCCAATCCAACGCAGATGGCCGTGCGGTCGGAACGCAACACAGGTGCGTTGCACTGCTGTAGTGAATGGGTCAGTGCTGTGCCTTGCCAAAAAATGGGTGCAGCAGTGCGATTGCGCACGGTACTGCTGCACAGTACATGTAGCCTGCATATCAGACAGCGCAGTCTATGCATTTCTGATGTTTTCGCTGATCGCACACCATACGCGTTGCCGAAATGTGCACAGCAAATCAGCATAATCAGAATTCTTTATTCGCCAAGAATTCACTAAAACGTGATAACTCATATCACGGCCGCGCTAACATTTTCGCTCACGTTGTTGTGTTTTCGCAATCATGAACTCGCGATTGCTGCGTTTTCGCTAACGCGGCCGTGATAGGAGTTATCACGGTTTAGAGAATCAAGCCCATAGTGTGAATGAGGCCTAATGCTGGGTACACACGTTACGTTTTTTCCTGCGATTTTGCCACCCGATTGCTTTTTCGGTACGATTCCACATTCGATTTTGCGCTCGATTCTCTTATCTTCATTTGTTTTTCTTATCTTTTTCCATTAACCGCTATGAGAAATCGAGCGCGGAAACGATCGGGAGGAATATCGGAAATTACGGATTTTATCTATCTGATCCAGCTATTACACGGAAAAACGTAACGTGTGTACCCAGCATTAGGAAACACTGACTGACCAATCATTTATTGAGCAGCAGAAATCTGATTGGTTACCCCAAGCCAATCAGATTTCTGCTGCTCAATAAATGATTGGCTTGCTTTGTATAGTGCTAACATATCTGCTATCTAATCGAATCTACATGTATTCCGGTGCTGTACAACTCATAGCCTACTAATGCATTAATCACAGCTTGATGTTGGGCGTTGGATGGACACAACTAAAGATGCAGCTCGTCTCTGGTGAGTATTCCCAGGGCGGACATATTGAATCTGTATACAATTTATTGTGCTGTAAACAGCTGACCCCCCCCCCCCCCCTCCATGCCCTCTCTGTCACCTTTCTGCTTGCTCAGGGGGAGGCGGTGATGGTGCTCACTAGAGAGACCACCAGATTCACAGCACTCATCCTCCTATGGATGGAGGCGTCACTACAAGATTTACACTGCTTCTACGTGTTAGCAGCTCAACTGCAGTAATAAATTAGGTAATACACACCAGCCTAAACAACATTTCAGCTGTATTGACTGCGAGATTGAAAATTGCCAGCATGTGGCTTACTGAATGTACGGTATGTCCTATATGTACAGAATGCTATCATGTCATCTATGCACAGAACAGACTGGACTCTGCTGTCTGTATAGAGTTTGAGCCACAATGAATCAAAGAAACAGGTATAATGGACATTATTATTATTATTATTATAAATTAAAAAAAAACAGATACTTACCTAAGGAGAGAGAAGGTTCTCGGTCCTATAGAGCCTTCCTGCTCCTCTCCTCATCCCCTCATTCCCCCGCTGGCTACTGTGTTTAAATCCACCGTCACAAGAAGCTTCGGAAGTCTTTGGGAGCCTGAGTGCTCTGTACTGCGCATGCGTGAGTGAGTGAGAGGAGGCGCTCGCGCGTGTGCGCAGTACGGAGCGGCCTGTCTTCATAAGCCAGAGTGCTCTCAAAGGCTTCTGAAGCCCACCCAAAGCAGAAGAGAGCACTGCTAATGGGGGAGACAGCACAGGAACGACAGGAGGAGGAGAGAAACGGGAAGGCTTTAGGACCCAGAGCCTTCCCTCTCCTTGTTTTTTTCGCTTCAGACTACCTTTAGCCTGCCTATGACCGCGTCACGCCGTTGGGCATGATTGCGGTGGCAGCCACAGGACCGCCTAACGCCAAGTGGTGTCAAGTCCTGGGGTGAGGTTTTACAGGAAATCGCTCCACAATCTACGGCAGCGCTGTACTGGGGACAGCCGTGTGACACAGCTGTCCCCCTGGAAGGCAGGAGAGCGATCGGCTCTCCTAGGCTGATCTCTATGGAGGGAGAGATTTAGGGATACAAAAAAATAAAAATAGTCAGATTTATTAAAAAAATAAAACAAATAAATATTTGCAAAGAAAAAACACTCCAGGAGCAATCAGAGCCCACCAACAGAGAGCTCTGTTGGAAGGCAGAAAAGGGGGGGTCACTTGTGTGCTAAGTTGTACGGCCCTGCAGTAAAGCCTTAAAGCTGCAGTGGCCTAAGTAGTGCCAAATAGCCTGGTCATTAGGGGGGTGTAAGCCCACATTCCTCAAGTGGTTAAAGGGTGCCAACATATTCAGTAGCCCTGTATAACGTGAAAAACAAACAACAATCGGGAGCATAGAAACATGAGCAGTTCAACATACTATACAATCAGGACAACCAGTGACACAAGTACCGAAACATACAATTGATGTGTAGTTTGAATAACATCCTCAATACTGATAGATGTTCATTTGATATATTGCACAAAAACCAGAAACAAAAGGGGGAGGTCCCTGCCCTTGTGACCTTACAATCTAGAGGGTAGTGGAGTTGAGACACTAGGGGAGTAGACAAAGGGGTTAGCAGATGAGGCAGTGAGCTTTTAATTCTAGCTATAAATTATAAGCTCGTCTGGAGAGGTGTGTCTTGTAGGTATGTTTAAACATGTGCAGGCTTGGAGTGTGATGGATAGGCTGTGGTAGAGAGTTCCAAAGGAGAGGTGACACTCGTGAGAAGTCCTGGATGTGAGAGTGAGAGGAGGTAATCAAGCTGGACAGCAAGAGGGTCTCTTGGGAGCAGCGGGGGTTCCGGAAAGGATAATATCTGGAGATTAATAAGGAAATGTATGGAGGGGATAACCTATGTAGAGCTTTGTATGATAGTGTTAGGACTTTGAACTGGATCCATTGCGTAATTGGCAGCCAATGGAGGCACTGGCAGAAGGGGCGTGATCAGAGGAGTGGGAGGGGAGGTGGCTGAGATGAGCAGCAGAGTTCAGTAGGGACTTGAGAGGTGCCAGTCTGGTTTTTGGACATGTAAGGATGTGAGTACACGGGTGCTTGTGGAATAACACTATGTCCAGCAGTGATCAGAACAGCTATGACTGATTTTACACCGTTTGGTAAGGACACAACAAAACTTTTCACCTAAAATCTACCTATCACTACAGCGAAGACTTTTTACACTGGTCCCTACAGGCTGAAACGGCTAACAGCAATCACTGCAGCCACAGAACAGACCTGGAACATATTACTATAACCACAGAACAAACCTGCCACTTATCACTGCAACCAGGGAACATGCCTGGCACACATCACTGCAGCCACAGAACAGACCTGCCACATATCACTGCAGCCACAAAACAGACCTGCCACTTATCACTGCAGCCATATAACAGTGTTATTTGTGTAAAGGTAACACAAGGTGTGTTATACAACTGCCCATTACCCGTATTAATCTTATTTGTTTGTGTAACAGTTTATAAGATGTATTTGTATAGAACCAACATCAGCACTAACACACAAGTCTGTGGCTGTGGCTGGTCAGAGTGTCTGAGCACGCTTGGCGGATACCTCTGGTACTTTCCACAAGCTGACGAGAGATAGAAGAAGAGGAGTTCCTGGAAAGTGGAAGCCTCTTACCATTCTCTTAGTGACAATGCCGGTTCATTTCCATCAAACAGTGGTGACATCACTTCACACACTCACAATCACATGATAAGTCAGTTATATGTGGCTGCTCTCAGTCTCCCATCTCAGGCAGCACCGGGATTCCATCTCTCAAGGTCATTCGCTATAGAGAATCTTCTGTACAACCAGCCAGCAGCTTCACTGCCAGACAATACAGCACTAGAGCTGGATGACAAGTACATTGCATTTGCATTTTACAGTAAACATCAAAGAGGCATAAAGAGTTAGTGTATATATATATATATTAATATATATAATGCAACCCGGAGGTGACTTTGATACCCACGTAAGAAAAGACCACAGAACATACCTGGCAATTATCACTGCAGGCACAAAACAGACTTTACCCTATACCTGGCCACACAACACCTGGCAATTATCACACCAACCACAGAACAGATTAGGGTAAAGTCTGTTTTATCAGTGCAGCCACGGAACAGACATGGCCCATACCACTGCAGCCACAGAACAGACCTGGCACATATCACTGCAGCCACGGAACAGACATGGCCCATATCACTGCAGCCACAGAACAGACATGGCACATATCACTGCAGCCACGGAACAGACATGGCACATATCACTGCAGCCACATAGCAAACCTGACACATATCACTGCAGCCACAGAATGGACATGGCACATATCACTGCAGCCACAGAACGGACATGGCACATATCACTGCAGCCACGGAACAGACATGGCCCATATCACTGCAGCCACAGAACGGACATGGCCCACATCACTGCAACCACGGAACAGACATGGCCCATATCACTGCAGTCACAGAACAGACATGGCACATATCACTGCTGCCACGGAACAGACATGGCCCATACCACTGCAGCCACAGAACAGACCTGGCACATATCACTCCTGCCACAGAACAGACATGGCACATATCACTCCAGCCACAGAACGGACATGGCAAATATCACTGCAGCCACAGAACAGACATGGCACATATCACTGCAGCCACAGAACGGACATGGCACATATCACTGCAGCCACAGAACAGACCTGGCACATATCACTCCTGCCACAAAACAGACCTGGCACATATCACTGCAGCCACAGAACAGACATGGCACATATAACTGCAGCCACAGAACAGACCTGGCACATATCACTCCTGCCACAAAACAGACCTGGCACATATCACTGCAGCCACAGAACAGACATGGTACATATCACTCCAGCCACAGAACGGACATGGCAAATATCACTGCAGCCACAGAACAGACATGGCACATATCACTGCAGCCACAGAACAGACATGGCCCATATCACTGCAGCCACAGAACAGACATGGCCCATATCACTGCAGCCACAGAACAGACCTGGCACATATCACTGCAGCCACAGAACGGACATGGCAAATATCACTGCAGCCACAGAACAGACATGGCACATATCACTGCAGCCACAGAACAGACCTGACACATATCACTCCAGCCACAGAACAGACCTGGCACATATCACTCCTGCCACAAAACAGACCTGGCACATATCACTCCAGCCACAGAACGGACATGGCAAATATCACTGCAGCCACAGAACAGACATGGCACATATCACTGCAGCCACAGAACGGACATGGCAAATATCACTGCAGCCACAGAACAGACCTGACACATATCACTCCAGCCACAGAACAGACATGGCACATATCACTGCTGCCACAGAATCGACCTGACACATATCACTGTAGACACAGAACAGACATGGCACATATCACTGCAGCCACAGAACTGATATTGCCCACATCACTGATGCCACAGAACCGACCTGACACATATCACTGCTGCCACAGAACAGTCATGGCACATTTCACTGCAGCCACAGAACAGACATGGCACATATCACTGCAGCCACAGAACAGACATGGCACATATCACTGCAGCCACAGAACAGACATAGCCCACATCACTGCTGCCACAGAACCGACCTGACACATATCACTGCAGCCACAGAACAGACTCGAAACTTATCACTGCAGCCACAGAACAGACCTGCCACTTATCACTGCAGTCACAGAACAGACATGGCACATATCACTGCAGCCACAGGACATGGCAGATATCACTGCAGCCACAGGACATGGCACATATCACCACAGCCACAGAACAGACATGACACATATCACTGCTGCCACAGAACAGACCTGCCACTTATCACTGCAGCCACAGAACAGACATGGCACATATCACTACAGCCACAGAACAGACCTGCCACTTATCAATGCAGCCACAGAACAGACATGGCACACATCACTGCAGCCACAGGACATGGCACATATCACTACAGCCACAGAACAGACATGACACATATCACTACAGCCACAGAACAGACATGCCACTTATCACTGCAGCCACAAAACAGACTCGCAACTTATCACTGCAGCCACAGAACAGACCTGCCACTTATCACTGCTGCCACACAACAGACATGGCACATATCACTGCTGCCACAGAACAGACCTGCCACTTATCACTGCAGCCACAGAACAGACATGGCACATATCACTGCAGCCACAGGACATGGCACATATCACTACAGCCACAAAACAGACATGGCACATATCACTGCAGCCACAGAACAGACATGCCACTTATCACTGCAGCCACAGGACATGGCACATATCACTACAGCCACAGAACAGACATGGCACATATCACTGCTGCCACACAACAGACATGGCACATATCACTGCAGCCACAGAACAGACCTGCCACTTATCACTGCAGCCACAGAACAGACCTGCCACTTATCACTGCAGCCACAGAACAGACCTGACACATATCACTGCAGCCACAGAACAGACATGGCACATATCACTGCAGCCACAGAACAGACCTGACACATATCACTGCAGCCACAGAACAGACCTGACACATATCACTGCAGCCACAGAGCAGACCTGCCACTTATCACTGCAGCCACAGAACAGACCTGACACATATCACTGCAGCCACAGAACAGACATGCCACTTATCACTGCAGCCACAGGACATGGCACATATCACTACAGCCACAGAACAGACATGGCACATATCACTGCTGCCACACAACAGACATGGCACATATCACTGCAGCCACAGAACAGACCTGCCACTTATCACTGCAGCCACAGAACAGACCTGCCACTTATCACTGCAGCCACAGAACAGACCTGACACATATCACTGCAGCCACAGAACAGACATGGCACATATCACTGCAGCCACAGAACAGACCTGCCACTTATCACTGCAGCCACAGAACAGACCTGACACATATCACTGCAGCCACAGAACAGACCTGACACATATCACTGCAGCCACAGAACAGACATGGCACATATCACTGCAGCCACAGAACAGACATGGCACATATCACTACAGCCACAGAACAGACCTGCCACTTATCACTGCAGCCACAGAACAGACCTGCCACTTATCACTGCAGCCACAGAACAGACCTGACACATATCACTGCAGCCACAGAACAGACATGGCACATATCACTGCAGCCACAGAACAGACCTGACACATATCACTGCAGCCACAGAACAGACATGGCACATATCACTACAGCCACAGAACAGACCTGACACATATCACTGCAGCCACAGAACAGACATGGCACATATCACTACAGCCACAGAACAGACCTGACACATATCACTACAGCCACAGAACAGACCTGACACATATCACTGCAGCCACAGAACAGACATGGCACATATCACTGCAGCCACAGAACAGACCTGACACATATCACTGCAGCCACAGAACAGACCTGACACATATCACTGCAGCCACAGAACAGACCTGCCAGCTGTTTTAAACAACCGTGGTTTTTAGATTGTTATACATGTTTCCAATGGATTGACTACCAGTGGCGTAGCTAAGGAGCTGTGGGCCCCGATGCAAGTTTTACAATGGGGCCCCCCATGCACTCTATACATAGCAATTGATAAGGCGCACTAAAAGCTGCCAATGGCAACTACAGTGTCAGAGGTGCAAGAAGGGGATGGGGAACAGTTTGTTAATGATTACCACTATTCAAAGTATATATAGAAGTGCTTATTATGAGCACAGGACCAATAGAGAGCTAATACTGTAGTTGAGGGAGGGCCTTTCGGGGCCCCTCTGGCCCAAGGGCCCCGATGCGGTCGCTACCTCTGCACCCCCTATTGCTACGCCCCTGTTGACTACATTTTATGCTAGTGGCCAAAGTGTAAAGGTGCATAGACTTGAGCAATGTCCTCCACAGAGATCGGGACACCGTACCTTGGGTGACATTTGAGGGCTGATTGCTGTACACACAGGTTGCGAGGCTACAGCCTCAGTACACATTCTGCTACTATGGGGGAGGGGGTGGGACAACGGCATGGTGCAAAATAGAGTGGTTTCCAGCGGGAGAGGTAAAGAGAAATGCAATGCACTTGGCGAGGCAATCCAACGCCTCGGCTCAGGACCCTCTAGCATGTGTGCAGGGCTTAAAGTGAACCCGAAGTGACCCTAAGATAAAACAAAAGAAATACTTACTGAAGGAAATGGAATCTCTGGATCCTCCTGAAGCTTCTTGTGTCCTCCTGGAGACCACCGCTGCTGATGGGATCCTCCTGAAGACCACGCTCCTCTTTATGCATGAGTACAGCCACACCTGCAGCACAGAAGCACAGAGCCGCTCAGGCTGGAACTTGGGCGAGTACAGCCGCAGCCATGCATGATGAAGAGAGCGCTAATTATCAGAAATCTGACAAGCCCTTAGTGGATTTCTATTGAGGGTCCACACGTGGCAATGGTGGGGCAGGGAGGACATGGGAAACCTCTGCAGGATCCAGAGGCCTACCTCTGCTTAGGAAAGTATCTTTTTTATTATTTTATTTCACCTCGGGTACACTTTAAAGAGGAGCTTTAGTGAAAATAACACTGAATAAAATTGCTTATTTACTACAATATTAATGTATAGATTATTTAGTCAGTATTTGCCCATTGTAAAATCTTTCCCTGATTTACATTCTGAAATGTATCACTGGTGGTGACACCTTTGATCCTGTCAGTACAGAATGTTTGTTCGTTACTGAGAGTTCTATGCACAGAGGTAGATGCTGCTTTCTTGGTAGTTGGAAAAAACAGTTAATTCCCACAATGGTCTCAATTCACTAAGCAGTTTAGACTAGTCTACTGATGGTTTTTAGTCTACTGATGGTTTGGGCAGTTGCATCAAAGGGGAATTGACTATTACCAAATGTTTTAGACCTGTTTTTAGACCTGGTCTAAACCATTTGGTAATTAGGTGGGTAAAGCAGGGGAAATGATCAAAAGATGCAATTAACAACCGAGTAGCTATGACTGACATCCTTCTCCCTTGATGAGCTCTCCTCTGCATACAATTAAACTCCTGCATAATTAATTCAAAAGGTTCCATCCTCTCATAAAATGCCTCACAGAATTACTTTACCAACAAGAAATCAGCTGGTCTAATCTCTGTCAGAAAAAGTGGGTGTGGCTACTCCTTGTTTGCCTTTGTGAATTGTGTAATTACTGAATGTTAGAACAGGTCTAAAACATTACACCAAACCATCAGTAGACTAAAAACCCTCAGTAGACTAGTCTAAACTGCTTAGTGAATTGAGGCCAATGTGTCAAGGTTCACAGGCAAGAAACTGTCAGGACCACGGTCATGACATCACACTGTGGGAGGGGTTTCACCACAATATCAGCCATACAGATCCTCCCTGATGATCTATCAAGAAAAGGTAAAGATTTCTCGAGGGAAAGTGGGTATCAGCTACTGATTGGGATGAAGTTCAATCCTGGGATAAAGTTCCTCTTTGAGGGGCCTTTCACACTGGGGCGGTGCGGTGCAACATTTTTACCTCACCCCTACGAAGGCCAATGTAAGTCTATGGGGCCTTTCACACCCACGCGGTGTGGTGCAATACGACGGAAGTGACGTTTTTGCCGCATCCCCGATGTGAGGGCAAACCTACGTTACCGTGCAGCTCTGCGGTGGACCGGAAGTCGTATACATCTGTGGTGACTTGTTTGATAAATGTCTGCCACAAGTTTTACGCACCGCGTATGCGCAGAAGCATATTTTAGCAATACGCTTTCGTGCACGTGATCGCTTTGGCCGTCACTTCCTGCTTGGCCGGCTGCCAGACAAGGATTGCAGCATACTAACGCGGTAATCCCCAAAGCTAGTTTTTGGCGGTGCAGTGTGGCCCCCAAGCTGCACCGCTATCGCCAATTCTCAGTCTGAAACCAGCCTCAGTCTGTTCTGTGGGCAGGACAATAAGTGCTAGAGGACATACGGAATGTACAGCACTACACAGTCAGTATCTTTACACTCCCTGTCTGGCTGCTAATCCCAAGCATTGTGGGTGTGGCTTCTCCTACATGTGGGAGTGATATTTGCATCTTTTTTTGTTTTGATTGAAATGCAGAAAACTGATGCTACACAAAAAGAGCATCTTATTTTAGGTCCTGTATCATCCTCACCCCTCTTTCCTGACGAAGGACTAATTAGTGGCCACGGGCTCTATACTGCCAAAGCGACTTTAATTGATGATATTGGAAACAAATTTGAAGCTGGATCCTATAAACTGAAAGGAGGATCAATACAGATGATTTAAAGAGGGCACAAGTGAATGAATTCCAACTCTGCTAAATTGGTTTGTCCATCAGTGTTATCGGAAAGCAATTAAACATTGCTGATGAGCTTTGCTGCAAAGTGGGGTAGGCTTAAAGAGGACCTGTTGTGAAAATACAATAAAATTGCTTATTTTTTTTGTCCTTCTATAGGGAGGTTTCCCATCGGTTGACATTTGCAAACTAATGGGAGCCTGAGGTTAGTGATAGGGCTCAATGTACCAGCAGCATGCAGAGGACTCAAACGGCGGTGGAGCAACATGAAGGTCGCAGTTACAGGAACTGAGCAGGTGGCGACGCGAAAACAGAACTGTAAGAAACGGATCAGTTTAAATGGAAAACAGATCAGTTTTTCATCCGGGACAGAGTGAATCCAGCCTTAGAAACAACCAATTATTTATCATTATTGTATTATTTTATAAAGGTGTAAACATTATAGTGCTTGAAGTAAAAGACTGAAATATATAGATGCACATTTCTCTGCCCTGCCCCCTATTTATACAGTGGAGGCCATTTGGATTTGTGGGGAAACATCCTTTCGACTGACATTTCCACAAGTTAGGCACGAGTAGGAGCTCCCGGTGGGCTGTGTGTGTCGCGCTCGTTGCAGCAGTGAAAGGGTTGCTCGCTGCCAGGCGCTCAGAGCTGTCTATTTACCGCCGTGGCTCATTGCATCATCCATCTCTGTCTTCCTCTGTCCTCAAGGCGCACAGTGATCACATGGTGCCAGCAGCCTGTAGGAAGACCTCTGTCTTTGACCTGGATTGAGATGCTGGTAACAGAATAACTGCAGTTTCTATGGAGGGCGGGGCACCACTTAAGGATGACTTTTATGGCTCCCAGGAACCTTGGCTATGCGCTGTCATTCAGTGGTCCCCCCCCCCCCCCCCCGCCTGCCCGTATATAATACATGTAGGAGTATGTGTAGACATCACTTAAAGAGGAACTCCATTGAAAATAAGATAATGAACAAAAGTGCTTCATTTTTTAAATAATTATGTATAAATGATTGTCAGTGTTTTCCCATCGTAAAATCTTTCCTCTCCCTGATTTACATTCTGACATTTATGACATGGTGACATTTTTAATGCTGGCAGGTGATGTCAGTTGGAGGAGATGCTGCTTTCTTTTTTTGGCAGTTGGACCCAGCTGTATACAGCTGTTATTTCCCACAATGCAACAAGGTTCACAGACAGGAAACTGCCAGGACCATGGTCCTTACAGTTTCCTGTGGGAGGGGCTACACCCCAATATCAGCCATACAGCGCCCCCTGATGATCAGTTTGTGAAAAGGAATAGATTTCTCAGGTAAAAGCTAGTATCAGCTACTGATTGGGATGAAGTTCAATTCTTGGTCACGGTTTCTCTTCACGGTTTCTCTTTAATGTACAGTTCCTGTCTCAGAAATCGGAATGTACAGTGTTTAAAGGACAACTGTAACTAGAGGGATATGGAGACTGTCATTTTTATTTCCTTTTAAACAATGTTGCCTGGCTGTCCTGTTGATCCTCTGCCTGTAATCCTTTTAGCCCCCATCCATGACCGCTGCCCGAAGTCCGCCTGTGTGCCGCGCACGCGCCAGGCAAAACAGACTACAAAGGAAGCAGATACAGGGGTTTTATTATATAGGTTAGCTCAGCTATTCGCAGTCGCTAATAAATGCAAGTTGTCTGTCGTTATGACATGTTAAAGGATACCCGAGGTGACATGTGACATGATGAGACAGACGTGTATGTACAGTGCTTAGCACATAAATAACTATGCTGTGTTCCTTTTTTTCTTTCTCAGCCTGAAAGAGTTAAAATTAGGTATGCAAGTGACAGTTTCTATCCGGGTCAGGACCAGTTCAGACTATAGTGTAAAGGTGAATACACACGTCTGATTTTTCCAAACGACCGGTCGTTTGGACCTCAAGTCAGACGTGTGTACAAACAATCGTAACGCTGATAAGACTGGTTTTTGGCGGTCGTTTGGAAAAATCGGACGTGTGTTTGTACCTTTACCCTCACTGATAAGGAATTAGGGCCAGCGCACACCAAAAACCTCTAGCAGATCCACAAAACGCTAGAGGTATTTGAAGCAGATTTTCAGAGTGATTCTTGGCATGTTTAGAGAGGTTTTCTAAACATGCCTAGCGTTTTTTGGAGGCTTTTTGTGTAGCAGATTTCAAATATTGTTACAGTAAAGCTGGTATTGAACAGCTTCTGTAACAAAAACGCCCGGAAAACCTCTCTCTGTTCTAGCGTTTTTCAGAGCGGTTTTCCACTTTCCTATACTTTAACATTGAGGCAGAAACGCCTCAGAAATCTAAAAAATGTTGCAGCCCCCGAGTTTGCGTTTGTGGAAAAAATGAACCGCTCTGGTGTAATACATTACTCAAGCAGTTTTCAAACAGCTAGCATTTTTTAAACGCTCCAGAACCACTCTCATGTGCACCAGCCCTCACACCCAAAAACACACACTTCTGGCAGAAAATGACTTCTAAGAGCATGAAAGAGATAAAAAGGGTCAATAGTTCATAGATTTTAGCTCTGGCATACTTCAATACATGTGTCATTGAGCAGGAATAATGAAACAGTAAAACGTAAAATGTAGATTTAAAAATAAAACAAAACTGTGAGATGTCTAAAAAAATTGTTTTTAGGAGAAGGAGGATAGATACAATTATTTATCTCATCAGTTCTTTTTTTTACCTCGTGTTTCCTTTAACCACTTTATCCACAAGTCAGTGGATATACGTCCTCTGTGACTTCATCTAAGCCATGTGAGAAAACGCGGAAAAGCCGCCGCCAACACTCAAGGTGAGGCGGCTGATTCCACGTTCAACATGGCAGCTGGCGCGCAGGCGGAGCGCGGAGAAACCGCTGCATGCTCTGACATTAGGGCGGCGGATTCCGCGTCCAATGCGGCAAGTTGCACGCATAGGCCTGTGCCTCTTAGTAATGCGGGATGCAGAGAAAACGTCGCACGCACGGACAGTGGTGCGGTGGATTCCGCATCTAATACAGCAGAAACATTACAACGCATGACTGGTGTGGCTGGGACTGATAGTCCACATTGGTTTAGGAGGACGCGCGCGCAGAGAGGCAGGGCCTTCATGGCAGTCAGAAGGGGGTCAGCTGACTAAGCCGGTCAGCTGACAATTTCAGCTATCTTCATTGGTCCAGCACTTAGGGGAGGCGCTGGAGAGTGCTTGTGTATATATACTGGGTGCTGGTCATTTCTCTGGTGTCTGGCGTTGCGATCACTACGTGGTAGCACTCAGACCTTGTCAGTATCTGTGTTATTTAGACCAGTTTCCAAGGTGTTGATGGCCAAGGATCTCACACCTTAGTCTAGGAAATCTGTTATTATTTGTATTATTCTCTAGTTCCGTTTCCAAGGTGTTGATGGCCAAGGAACTCACACCTTAGTCTAGGAATTCAGTATCATCTGTATTATTGTCATATTCTAGACTACCAGTAGTTCCTGGAGTGTGAGAATCTTGGAGCTCACACTCAAGCTTAGGCATTGTTGATTATTTGTTATGACTTTCTGCTCTCCTGACCATTCTCCTGATCTCTGATTTTGTACTTTGTCATTCTGTCACTCTGTTATCGAACTCGGCTAGTCTCTGGAATCTGCATCTGTCTCCTGTCTCTGTACTGTATCTGTCCGTGTGGTTATGACCTGGCCGACCTCGAGAACTATCTCTCCTGTTAAGAGATAGTTCACAGATCTGTTAGTGACACTGCCCATTGGTGTCACTCACGTACTGTCCTTCCCACTGTCTCAGCCTGGCTCCGCCCCTTGGAGAGCATCAGACCTGTGAAAGGAATCTGATCCATATCAGTAGCTCTTACTGTCTAGCACCCATCTTACGGGTGCTTTCCACAAAGTATCTCTGTTGCACCAAACACTCTCATATCTCAGGTGTCCAGAGGTTAGAAGATATATCTGATTATCGGTGATACTGCAGATCATCAATAATCGGGTATATTCTGCATTCTCGGTGATACTGCAGATCACCGGTAATCAGACCCTCTCTGTGTTACACCTATCGTTACAAGCCACAAGTCAGTAGATCTACTGACTTGTACAGAAGCAGTGCTGTGCAGGATTGGGCTTTCTCCTGTGCACATTTCTGGCACTATCTGATGCAGCACTAATTGGTGAACGGGAATATACGTTTCCTGAGCTAATGAGATTGATTTTTACTATTAAAAATACTTTTATTTTCGCATTTCATAGTGAAAAATACACTCTGTAGCATTATTTCAGAATCAAATATCTTCACCATAGATTGTGACCGGAACATAATCTAAGTGTTGTGATAAGCAATAAGAATAGCCAAACAAAATGTGTGTTTTTTATCTACAGTAGCACTTTTTATTTTTAAACTGGGGTTTGGTAAAACTAAGAAATGTTTTTTTCTATTTTTTTCTTTGTTTTCCCATTAAAATTCATAGAAAACAAAATTGTTTGAGGGAAAAAATGGTATACAATGAAAGCCTAGTTTGTCTTGAAAAAAACAATATATATTTCATTTCTGTGTCCTAAGTAGTTATTTCTGATTAAATAAGGACATTGTTAAACTGTCAAAACTGATCTGGTCAATAAGTGGGAAACAAGGTCTGGATGCGAATCAAATGGGAGGTTCTTGCAGTTACTCAAAGTTGCAAACTCTTCACTGTTACGGAACCTTTTAATCACTACACTATATCAGAATACATGAATTCAAACAGGTTCGCTCTACTGATTCATCTGCACAACATCTGGCTGATTCCACCGTTACCAGGCAAAGCAATGGTCAGTCCCACCTGACCCGCGTACCATGTAGGTCAGCAGGTGCCTCAATCTCATCCCTCATCCAAGTGCCAGAGGGATTAACCGCCCACGTTTGCAAAAAAAAAAACAATGACAACAACTTATTATCGCTACACAAATGGGAGAAGACGCAAAGGTCACGTAACCATAGGAAATGTGGGTCGCCATCTGTTCCCTTTTCACCTGAGGTAGAAGGAAAATCTGACGGCACACACTGCTGTGAGGAAAACGTGCTGACTGCGGTAGCTCTTAGGGCAGTCACTGTTAGAGCAGGAACCTACTCGGGTGATTTTGGCAGCGTTTCGGGATCGCCAACAATCACTGGAGATTCCCCAAAATGCTTTCCCAATGAAAAGTGTGTGGCGGGGAATACTCTAGTATAATTGCAATTAGGGGCAGTCGCAGGACATGCAGCATTTTGAGCTCAATGCTAAAATATAAAAGCGCTGCTAAACCACTTTTCAAAGCAATTTTACAGCGCTTTGGGGGGCGGGGGTTATGATTTAAATAAGCTTTATAATACTACTCACCATGTATCTGGATTTCCTGCTTCTGTCCGTAGCCCCGCCCCCCTAAAGTAAGAGGTAACAGGCTCTTCTCTGATTGGTCCTAGAGAAACACCTATGACTTCTTCCTTTAGGGGCAGGGCTATGGATGGAAGCAGGACATCCGACACCCAGTAGGTGTAATAAAGTTTCTTTAAATAAAAAAAAAATGAAAATCAATAATCGGAAGCGCTGTACAGTTTACCGTGCCAGGAAACACAATCGCAAGGGGCTGGTTCACACTGCAAGAGCTTTTTCGGGCCAGTGATTTAAAAAGCTCTTGCTAATGCAATGCTATGAGTGATTAAAAAAAGTGAGAACACACACATAGCATTACATTAGCCAGTGCTTTTAAAAACACAAGCGCTTAGAAAAAGCTTTCGCAGAAAACTCACAATCGCTAGTGCTTGCAATTTTCCGTCAATTGTATTTACTTTTATCATTCCACGAACAAGAATCACAACGCAATCACGTTATTGTCACCTGCTGTGATGGGGACTCGATACATCGGGTGACAGCGGCACATGACGGAGCAGGGGGTGTGAGTAGGGGACGCATAGGCTCTTCCAAGGCGATCTGCCAGTCTGGATCGCTCGCCAAAGCATTGGGGTGATTGGGCGTTGCCATACACACAAAGAATTGTCACAAAATCCAGCTTTGACTGGCCATTATGGCCGAGACCAGGTTTATAAATGGAGTTTTTTTTGGCAGTAAAACTAGTGTAATTATAACTTATAGGTAATTGGAGAACTGTAAATACAATAGTTTATCCCATCGGATTATTTTCAATTTAGGTTTGCTTTAACCACTTGCTGACCAAGTGATTTCCTATTGATCTGTGCAGGGTGGGCTCTTCAGCCCCCAGCACAGATCGTATTGCAGGCAGGGCGATCAGACTTCCCCCCTTTTTTCCCCACTAGGGGGATGTCCTGCTGGGGGGGTCTGATCGCCGCTGCTCTGCTGTGCCTTGCGGGGGGGACTCCTCAAAGCCCCCCTCTGCAGCGCTATTCCCCCCTCCCTCTCCTTCCCTCCCTCTCCCTGGCTCTGTGGGCGGTACAGGCCGGCGATACGTCCTGTACCGCCTCTGATAGGCTTCAGCCAGACGGCGGCGATCCCCGGCCTATCAGAGGACGGGGATCGCCGATCTCCTTTACGGCAGCAGCGCCGTATGATGTAAACAGCGGGGATTTCTTCCCCGCGTGTTTACATTTCACCTGCGAGCCGTGATCGGAGGCTCGCAGGCAGTTCATGGAGACACCCTCCGTGAACTGACATGGAACGGTCCATGGAAACCCGCAGACAACCAGTTTACTCCGATCGGCATTAGCTGGTCGTCAAGAGGTTAAAGGATAAACGAATCAAAATGAAAGAGAGTCCTTTTACTTACCTGGGTTTTTCCAGACCCTGTAATCTTTTAGGTCCTCCCTGTCCCCTTCCTTGATCCGCTGTGCGGGCCACAGGGCCGGATTTACAGCTCAGGAGCCTATAGGCACATAAGCTCTGGCTTCCCAAACCCCGCCCCTAAGTAAAATGACACTCTTTATTTACAACTCGGGTATCCTTTGAAGGTCTCTGCTGAAGGTGAACTGAAGGATCAATTTTCCTTTTTTCAGCAAAAGTGGATTATCACTTTACCAGTCTAATACAAGACTCTCTACTGCCAGCTGAGGCGTTGGCACTAGACTCTCAACTAGTTGGGGCGTTCGTTACTGCAGGAAGGGAAGGGCTACTGTCAAGTAGAGGTCTACTTGTATAGAGAAGTGCCTTCTTATCAGTTTAGTGTCTGCAGAAGAGAACAAAGCTATTGCAAACAGGAAGTGGCTGTATCTTCATATCAGCTAGTCATTTGTGTGCAGGGATTTCAGGAATGCTAGATAATACTCCGCTTAGGCAGGACTAACTCGGCCAAGAATCTAGTGTGTGCACGCGCCCCCCAATGACGGCTAACAAACGCAGAAAGAAACTGTACATAAATCTGCACCACCAATTCAATAGTCAAAAAGTACAAATTAAAATTGAACAATAAGGAACATAAGAACATTTAAAAAGAGGTACTATAAACCACAAAGAAAAACCCGTTTATAAAGACACATGATAATGTCATAATAAACAATGCATGAAATATACCTACAATCTCCAGCTCCTGATGAAGTGGTCACGTGGAGTGCGCCACTCATGGAGCTTTTCCATGCCTCCCTCTGCCTGAGTCTTACAACATACACTGGAGATCCTGTGGAGCCCTGGGCTGGTACAGTATGCCCTACCACTTGGTAGTTATCTACTCTCTAGCTGTATGCCTGCCTATCATTGTCATTTGATTATATGATTCACTCACAGTATCAGCATGACTATGAGCATATGTCCTTGTTCACTTCAAGTCACTTTATTCTTATTTCTTTAGCACTTGCACCTTATCAGGCTTGCTATTGTTGTATGACCCGGGTCTCCACTTTTTGATTGGGGCTCTTATGTGAACCCCAGTTAAGAGCGCGTTGTTACCTCAGGCACTATCCATAAATGTTGGAGATCAGGAATTGTTTGTTATGATATTATCATGTGTCTTTATAAACGGGTTTGTCTTAGTGGTTTATAGTACCTCTTTTTAAATGTTTTTATGTTCCTGATTGTTCCAATAAAATTTGTACTTTTTGACTATTGAATTGGTGGTGCAGATTTCTGTACAGTTTCTTTCTGCTTTTGGTACATGATCTAATATTCTGTACTTTGCACACCATTTTTGCACCTGGGTGTGCAGATGTCTTTGATCATATAGGTGCACTTGGTTAAGGGGTATCCTCTCTATCTTCTCTCTCTCCAATGACGACTAAAGATCCAGCACACATTTGATTCACAAAGGCTACTTATTTTTCACCTTAACTGTAAGGAGTGCTAATGCATGAGATAAACAACTAAGGAGAGATAATTCATGAGATAAATAGATAAGGAGAGCTAAACCATGAGTTATGTCAAATAAGGAGAGCTGAACCATGAGTTATATCAAATAAGGAGAGCTGAACCATGAGATATCTCAAATAGGAGAGCTGAACCATGAGTTATGTCAAATAAGGAGAGTTAAAACATGAGTTATGTTAAATAAGGAGAGCTAAACCATGAGTTATGTCAAATAAGGAGAGCTGAACCATGAGTTATGTCAAATAAGGAGAGCTGAACCATGAGTTATGTCAAATAAGGAGAGCTAAACCATGCGTTATGTCAAATAAGGAGAGCTGAACCATGAGTTATGTCAGATAAGGAAAGTTAAATCATGAGTTATGTCAAATAAGGAGAGCTAAACCATGAGTTATGTCAAATGAGGAGAGCTAAACCATGCGTTATGTCAAATAAGGAGAGCTAAACCATGAGTTATGTCAAATAAGGAGAGCTAAACCATGAGTTATGTCAAATAAGGAGAGCTAAACCATGAGTTATGTCAAATAAGGAGAGCTAAACCATGAGTTATGTCAAATAAGGAGAGCTAAACCGTGAGTTATGTCAAATAAGGAGAGCTAAACTCAGAGTTATGTCAAATAAGGAGAGCTAAACCACGAGGTATGTCAAATAAGGAGAGCTAAACCACGAGTTATGTCAAATAAGGAGAGCTAAACCACGAGGTATGTCAAATAAGGAGAGCTAAACCATGAGTTATGTCAAATAAGGAGAGCTGAACCATGAGTTATGTCAAATAAGGAGAGCTAAACCATGAGTTATGTCAAATAAGGAGAGCTAAACCTTGAGTTATGTCAAATAAGGAGAGCTAAACCCAGAGTTATGTCAATGTAAGGCTTGGTGGTGTATTCTCCACAGTCAGCATGCAACGCATGAGCTGGCGTGGAGGAGGTACACACACTAGCACCAGGAAACAGGCTATCCCTAGTATAGTGGAGGGGAGGACTGACTCCAATAGGAGATTGTGGCGCACAGAGCCGGTGCAGATCTGACAGCCACAAACAATGCTTTCGTAATAACGTCTCAGCGCAAAGTAGCGCTGAGCGCACAAACCAGAACTGAGGAGATCAGGACAGGTAGACAGAATGAACGCTTGCTAGCTAGCGGCTACTTAGCGACAGCAAGCGTCCAAAACCAGACAGACTGGAATGAGGCAGCCAATGCGATGCGGCGATGGCGTGCCTCACAAAGACAGGACAGGATAGTCAGAAAATAGCAGGATTAAGATAGATGAACGTAACACAGATAAATATACAATAAGTATGTTTTCCTAGCGTATTACAATTACAGCTATCAATGAAACTATTTGTAACGTCTGACTAACATATGTATATATCGGCAATGAACCGATATATGACATAAGCAGGAACGCTGACTAGGAATGGAGTAACACAGGGAACAGGACTCAGAAGGATTCGCTATCTCTTCGCAGAGATGAACGCAATCCACAAACGGTAACAGAACAGGACTCAGAAGGATTCGTTATCTCTTCGCAGAGATGAACGCAATCCACAAACAGGACCAGGAACAGGATAACTAGCTCAGCACGGGTGTTCACGGTACGCGCAAACTACCAAAACGTGCTGGAAACTGACTAACTGAACACAGGATATAAACAGTTCGTGTACGTATACATCAGCGACACTGATGTATCACGTAACACAAATACAAGGAAAATAATAAACGTGCTGGTATGCATATATATTGGCAATGAACCAATATATGATGCAAAACCAGCAAAGTATCTTTATAACAAGAAACACGATCGGGGGCTAAAGCGACAGCAAGACAGGCTTAGGCTGAAGCTATGAAAACCCAAGGAAACCCTGCAGGAAGCAGATCTTTATACTGAGGTCATCCAATGGGAGCAGACATGCAGATTCCCACACAGGTGAATGATAATCAGTCACAAGCTGACAGCAGGGAAAGACAGACAAAGCTATGCAACTTACATGGAAATAGATCAGAACTGCCTGAGCTGCAGCACTACTTCCAGCAATAGCTGCTGCAGCAGCGATCATTACAGTACCCCCGCCTTTAAAAGTGGATTCCAGACGCTTTTCAAAACTGAAATTTCCAACAAAGCAGTCTGACTGATAATTCATGATGACCGGGACAGCCCGGCAAGACCGAATTCCAGAATCAGTCCCCACAAGACTGGACCCATCAGAACCAGAACCTACAGAACCCTGCCCATCAGTACTACAAGCCCCAGTGTGACACCCATCAGAACCATGATTTCCAGAAGAAAGCCCTCCGAAACTCCCTGAGCGATACCCACCGCCTTCCAGGAACCGTTCAGAAACGCCAAAGCCTTTGCAATGCCCACCGGTACTGTCTTTACCAACACAAAACCCACTGTTGAACCAGTCCAAGGCACCAGGACAAGTTTTCTCAGAGACCTCCCAGAACACCTTGAAGCTCCAAAGAGATCCCCATAGGTCAGAATGCCCTTTAGGCTCACATGGAGAACTATCAAGAACCCCTATGGAACCTAGGGCAATTCCCGAGTCAGGGCCACAAGGACAAACATCAATATCAGGGCTTTCAGGGACCAGAACCATCTCTGGGCATGCAGGCAGACTGGCAACATCAGAACATGTTCCCACTAAGGAAGCATCAGAGCACGCTAACACCTTAAACACACTTGGGCATTCTGGCACACAAAGAACATCTGGGCACACTGGCACAAGAGAAACCTCTGGGCATGTCAAGGAACTGTGAGCCTCAGGGTCAGCCAAGACAGGACCAAAACCAGGACTGGCCAAAAAAAAATCATCATGACTAAACTTCGCAACCACTGGACTTTTACACGAGAATGCTGGATCAGACTTAGATGTCGCTGATTCCAGCAAAGTCAGTAACAAATCAGATTCAGGGGCACCAACAAAACAGGACAAATCTTCTGATGTATGCACTGAACCAGATAGGGACTCCACAACTACCTCTGGACTGGACAGAGACTCATTTAACCACTTGAGGACCTAGGGCTTTCTACCCCTTAAGGACCGGCCACTTTTTTTCCATTCAGACCACTGCAGCTTTCACGGTTTATTGCTCGCTCATACAACCTACCACCTAAATGAATTTTGGCTCCTTTTCTTGTCACTAATAAAGCTTTCTTTTGATGCTATTTGATTGCTCCTGCGATTTTTACTTTTTATTATATTCATCAAAAAAGACATGAATTTTGGCAAAAAAATGATTTTTTTAACTTTCTGTGCTGACATTTTTCAAATAAAGTAAAATTTCTGTATACATGCAGCGCGAAAAATGTGGACAAACATGTTTTTGATTAAAAAAAACCCATTCAGTGTATATTTATTGGTTTGGGTAAAAGTTATAGCGTTTACAAACTATGGTGCCAAAAGTGAATTTTCCCATTTTCAAGCATCTCTGACTTTTCTGACCCCCTGTCATGTTTCATGAGGGGCTAGAATTCCAGGATAGTATAAATACCCCCCAAATGACCCCATTTTGGAAAGAAGACATCCCAAAGTATTCACTGAGAGGCATAGTGAGTTCATAGAAGATATTATTTTTTGTCACAAGTAAGCGGAAAATGACACTTTGTGAGGAAAAAAAAAAAAAAAAAAAAAGTTTCCATTTCTTCTAACTTGCGACAAAAAAAAATGAAATCTGCCACGGACTCACCATGCCCCTCTCTGAATACCTTGAAGGGTCTACTTTCCAAAATGGGATCATTTGTGGGGTGTGTTTACTGTCCTGACATTTTGGGGGGTGCTAAATTGTAAGCACCCCTGTAAAGCCTAAAGGTGCTCATTGGACTTTGGACCCCTTAGCGCAGTTAGGCTGCAAAAAAGTGCCACACATGTGGTATTGCCGTACTCAGGAGAAGTAGTATAATGTGTTTTGAGGTGTATTTTTACACATACCCATGCTGGGTGGGAGAAATATCTCTGTAAATGACAATTTGTTAATTTTTTTTACACACAATTGTCCATTTACAGAGATATTTCTCCCACTCAGCATGGGTATGTGTAAAAATACACCACAAAACACATTATACTACTTCTCCTGAGTACGGCGATACCACATGTGTGGCACTTTTTTGCACCCTAACTGCGCTAAAGGGCCCAAAGTCCAATGAGTACCTTTAGGATTTCACAGGTCATTTTGAGAAATTTCGTTTCAAGACTACTCCTCACGGTTTAGGGCCCCTAAAATGCCAGGGCAGTATAGGAACCCCACAAATGACCCCATTTTAGAAAGAAGACACCCCAAGGTATTCCGTTAGTAGTATGGCGAGTTCATAGAAGATTTTATTTTTTGTCACAAGTTAGCGGAAAATGACACTTTGTGAAAAAACACAATTAAAATCAATTTCCGCTAACTTTTGACAAAAAATAAAATCTTCTATGAACTCACCATACTCCTAACGGAATACCTTGGGGTGTCTTCTTTCTAAAATGGGGTCATTTGTGGGGTTCCTATACTGCCCTGGCATTTTAGGGGCCCTAAACCGTGAGGAGTAGTCTTGAAACGAAATTTCTCAAAATGACCTGTGAAATCCTAAAGGTACTCATTGGACTTTGGGCCCTTTAGCGCACTTAGGGTGCAAAAAAGTGCCACACATGTGGTATCGCCATACTCGGGAGAAGTAGTACAATGTGTTTTGGGGTGTATTTTTACACATACCCATGCTGGGTGGGAGAAATTTCTATGTAAATGGACAATTGTGTGTAAAAAAATCAAACAATTGTCATTTACAGAGATATTTCTCCCACTTAGCATGGGTATGTGTAAAAATACACCCCAAAACGCATTATACTACTTCTCCTGAGTACGGCGGTACCACATGTGTGGCACTTTTTTACACCCTAAGTACGCTAAGGGGCCCAAAGTCCAATGAGTACCTTTAGGATTTCACAGGTCATTTTTGTTTCAAGACTACTCCTCACGGTTTAGGGCCCCTAAAATGCCAGGGCAGTATAGGAACCCCACTAATGACCCCATTTTAGAAAGAAGACACCCCAAGGTATTCCGTTAGGAGTATGGTGAGTTCATAGAAGTTTTTATTTTTTTGTCACAAGTTAGCGGAAATTGATTTTAATAGTTTTTTTTCACAAAGTGTCATTTTCCGCTAACTTGTGACAAAAAATAAAATCTTCTATGAACTCACCATACTCCGTACGGAATACCTTTGGGTGTCTTCTTTTTAGAATGGGGTCATTTGTGGGGTTCCTATACTGCCCTGGCATTTTAGGGGCCCTAAACCGTGAGGAGTAGTCTTGAAACCAAATGTCGCAAAATGACCTGTGAAATCCTAAAGGTACTCATTGGACTTTGGGCCCCTTAGCGTACTTAGGGTGTAAAAAAGTGCCACACATGTGGTACCGCTGTACTCAGGAGAAGTAGTATAATGCGTTTTGGGGTGTATTTTTACACATACCCATGCTAAGTGGGAGAAATATCTCTGTAAATGACAATTGTTTGATTTTTTTACACACAATTGTCCATTTACATAGAAATTTCTCCCACCCAGCATGGGTATGTGTAAAAATACACCCCAAAACACATTATACTACTTTTCCTGAGTACGGCGGTACCACATGTGTGACACTTTTTTGCAGCCTAGGTGCGCTAAGGGGCCCAACGTCCTATTCACAGGTCATTTTGAAGCATTTGTTTTCTAGACTACTCCTCGCGGTTTAGGGCCCCTAAAATGCCAGGGCAGTATAGGAACCCCACAAGTGACCCCATTTTAGAAAGAAGACACCCCAAGGTATTCCGTTAGGTGTATGGCAAGTTCATAGAAGATTTTATTTTTTGTCACAAGTTAGTGAAAAATGACACTTTGTGAAAAAAAATTAATAAAAATTAATTTCCGCTAACTTTTGACAAAAAATTAAATCTTCTATGAACTCGTCATACACCTAACATAATACCTTGGGGTGTCTTTTTTTTCTAAAATGGGGTCACTTGTGGGGTTCCTATACCGCCCTGGCATTTTACAGGCCCAAAACCGTGAGTAGTCTGGAAACCAAATGTCTCAAAATGACTGTTCAGGGGTATAAGCATCTGCAAATTTTGATGACAGGTGGTCTATGAGGGGGCGAATTTTGTGGAACCGGTCATAAGCAGGGTGGGCTTTTAGATGACAGGTTGTATTGGGCCTGATCTGATGGATAGGAGTGCTAGGGGGGTGACAGGAGGTGATTGATGGGTGTCTCAGGGGGTGGTTAGAGGGGAAAATAGATGCAATCCATGCACTGGGGAGGTGATCGGAAGGGGGTCTGAGGGTTTGGCCGAGTGATCAGGAGCCCACACGGGGCAAATTGGGGCCTGATCTGATGGGTAGGTGTGCTAGGGGGTGACAGGAGGTGATTGATGGGTGTCTCAAGGTGTGATTAGAGGGGGGAATGGATGCAAGCAATGCACTGGCGAGGTGATCAGGGCTGGGGTCTGAGGGCATTCTGAGGGTGTGGGCGGGTGATTGAGTGCCCTAGGGGCAGATAGGGGTCTAATCTGATAGGTAGCAGTGACAGGGGGTGATTGATGGGTAATTAGTGGGTGTTTAGGGTAGAGAATAGATGGAAACACTGCGCTTGGGTGGTGATCTGATGTCGGATCTGCGGGCGATCTATTGGTGTGGGTGGGTGATCAGTTTGCCCGCAAGGGGCAGGTTAGGGGCTGATTGATGGGTGGCAGTGACAGCGGGTGATTGATGGGTGGCAGTGACAGGGGGTGATTGATGGGTGGCAGTGACAGGGGGTGATTGATGGGTGATTGATAGGTGATTGACAGGTAATCAGTGGGTTATTACAGGGGAGAACAGATGTAAATATTGCACTGGCGAATTGATAAGGGGGGGTCTGAGGGCAATCTGAGCGTGTAGGCGGTCGATTGGGTGCCCGCAAGGGGCAGATTAGGGTCTGATCTGATAGGTAACAGTGACAGGTGGTGATAGGGAGTGATTGATGGGTGATTGATGGGTAATTAGTGGGTGTTTAGAGGAGAGAATAGATGGAAACACTGCGCTTGGGTGGTGATCTGATGTCGGATCTGCGGGCGATCTATTGGTGTGGGTGGGTGATCAGATTGCCCGCAAGGGGCAGGTTAGGGGCTGATTGTTGGGTGGCAGTGACAGGGGGTGATTGATGGGTGATAGGTGATTGGCAGGTGATTGACAGGTGATCAGTGGGTTATTACAGGGAAGGACAGATGTAATTAATGCACTGGCGAATTGATAAGGGGGGGGGGGGGGTCTGAGGGCAATCTGAGCGTGTGGGCGGGTGATTGGGTGCCCGCAAGGGGCAGATTAGGGTCTGATCTGATAGGTAACAGTGACAGGTGGTGATAGGGGGTGATTGATGGGTAATTAGTGGGTGT
The DNA here is from genome assembly GCF_040937935.1 of Hyperolius riggenbachi. Taxonomy (NCBI): domain Eukaryota; kingdom Metazoa; phylum Chordata; class Amphibia; order Anura; family Hyperoliidae; genus Hyperolius; species Hyperolius riggenbachi. The sequence goes on along the minus strand of NC_090648.1, from coordinate 452,321,060 downwards.
TTAGAGAAGATAACAGATGTAAACGATACATTTGGGAGGTAATCTGACGGCGGGTTTGCGGGCGATCTAATGGTGTGGGTGGGTGATCAGATTGCCCGCAAGGGGCAGGTTAGGGGCTGATTGATGGGTGGCAGTGACAGGGGGTGATTGATGGGTGATAGGTGATTGGCAGGTGATTGACAGGTGATCAGTGGGTTATTACAGGGAAGAACAGATGTAATTAATGCACTGGTGAATTGATAAGGGGGGGTCAGAGGGCAATCTGAGCGTGTGGGCGGGTGATTGGGTGCCCGCAAGGGGCAGATTAGGGTCTGATCTGATAGGTAACAGTGACAGGTGGTGATAGGGGGTGATTGATGGGTAATTAGTGGGTGTTTAGAGAAGATAACAGATGTAAACGATACATTTGGGAGGTAATCTGACGGCGGGTTTGCGGGCGATCTAATGGTGTGGGTGGGTGATCAGATTGCCCGCAAGGGGCAGGTTAGGGGCTGATTGATGGGTGGCAGTGACAGGGGGTGATTGATGGGTGATAGGTGATTGGCAGGTGATTGACAGGTGATCAGTGGGTTATTACAGGGAAGAACAGATGTAATTAATGCACTGGTGAATTGATAAGGGGGGGTCAGAGGGCAATCTGAGCGTGTGGGCGGGTGATTGGGTGCCCGCAAGGGGCAGATTAGGGTCTGATCTGATAGGTAAAAGTGACAAGTGGTGATAGGGGGTGATTGATGGGTGATTGATGGGTAATTAGTGGGTGTTTAGAGGAGAGAATAGATGTAAACAATGGATTTGGGAGGTGATCTGATGTCGGATCTGTGGGCGATCTATTGGTGTGGGGGGGTGATCAGATTGCCCGCAAGGGGCAGGTTAGGGGCTGATTGATGGGTGGCAGTGACAGGGGGTGATTGACGGGTGATTGATGGGTGATTGACGGGTGATTGACAGGTGATTGACAGGTGATTGACAGGTGATCAGGGGGATAGATGCATACAGTAAACAGGGGGGGGTGGTCTGGGGGGGGGTCTGGGGAGAATCTGAGGGGTGGGGGGTGATCAGGAGGGGGCAGGGAGCAGGGGGGGGATAAAAAAAAAAATAGCGTTGACAGATAGTGACAGGGAGTGATTGATGGGTGATTAGGGGGGTGATTGGGTGCAAACAGGGGTCTGGGGGGTGGGCAGGGGGGGGGTCTGATGGGTGCTGTGGGCGATCTGGGGCGGGGGGGGGAGAAAATCAGTGTGCTTGGTGCAGACTAGGGTGGCTGCAGCCTGCCCTGGTGGTCCCTCGGACACTGGGACCACCAGGGCAGGAGGCAGCCTGTATAATACACTTTGTAAACATTACAAAGTGTATTATACACTTTGTATGCGGCGATCGCGGGGTTAACATCCCGCCGGCGCTTCCGTATAGCCGGCGGGATGTTGCGGCGAGCGAGCGGTGACAGGCGCCGGCGGAGGATCGCGTCACGGATGACGCGATCGCTCCGCCCATGCCCTTAAATGGACCGCCGCCTCTGTGGGTGAGGCCGTCCTGCAGGGCTCCACTTCCCCGCCGCCCCTGTGTAGTGGGCGGTCGGGAAGTGGTTAATACACTGGATTGGAGCTCATGAGGCGCTGCAGAACAAGTCAGTATTGCAGCAGCCCCCACTGGACTAGGCAAAACTGAGGAATTCCCTGGACAGGAAGGGGACTCTGGAACCTCTGCCACAGCGGCCAGAGAACTAGAATCTTTCAAGATACAGGGCTGGGTTTCAGGAACACTCATCGGACCGGACTGAAATTCTGAGATTTCTATTATTTTGACCAGAGAATCAGAATTATCCATGTTACAGGGCAAGACCTCTGAAACATTCAGAGGACAGGGCTGGAGTTCCTCGGCTGTTACAACACTGGAGAGGGACTCAACAACATTGGTTAAATCAGACTGTGTACAGGGCAAGGTATCTGACACACTTGCTGACGAGGACAATATTTCAATGGCTTCTGCTTTGCTGGGCAGAAATTCATCAAGTTTTATTAGAGCAGACTGTAATTCCAAAACAGCTGCTAGACAAGTGAATATTACTGCAACACCAACTGAGGTAAGCAGTGCTTCAGCCTCCTCTGCTAGAGGGTTTAAAGTATCCAAAGTACTGGGTGAAGCATAAGACTCTGCGACCACAGCTTCACTGGACAGGATCACTGAACAGTCCATATTGCAGGGCAAAACCATGGAAGCACCTGCTGGACAGCATAATGATTCTGTGACCTGAGTTTCATTGGAGAGATCTACTGCACAATTCATGGTACAGGGCAAATTTATTGGAAAATTTTCTGAACAAGGTAATAATTCTGCGATTTCAGGTTCACATAGCAGATGCTCTGAGCTATTCACGAAACTAGAGCGAGGTGTAGAAACAGGAAGATCAAGACACAATGTTTGCGCATCTGAATCACCATTCATTTGTAAAATTGGAAAATTCAGATGCTGGGGTTCTGAGGATTCTAGACAGGATTGCTGGGACTCGGAAACTGATGTAGTGCATCTATTGGCATCTGCTGGATCAGACAGGAGTTGAACTTTATTAACACAGGTAATTTCTGCAGAAGTGTTTGCAGAGACAGGCAAGATTTTTCTGGTGTCTGTTTCACTGAACAAAGAGTCATGAGTACTGGCTAGGCTGGACTCGGAAGTCAGCAGGACCTCTGGATTCTCTGCTGAGAAATTTGTGCAGGGCAAAGTTAAGAAAGTATCAGTGGCTTCTGTTTTACTGGGAAGTAACACTGAGTTATCCATGGTACAGGGTGGAATTGCAGGAACTTCAACTTCACACAAAAAGAGCTCCGAATCACCTGCTGAATCAGCCAAAGGTGCTGAAGCAGGCAGGTCAGAACGCCAAATTTGCGAATTCGGAGTCACAAAAAAATCATCCAAAATCAGTTCCCACACATCAATCAATGGAGCCACAAAGTCATACTCACACACACCAGCCTCTATTAGGTTATAGGCTGACTTAATGCATGCGTTCAATACCATTTCACTTTTTGCACTGTAAAATTGACAAAATGAACTTGAATCATTCTTCCATTCACAGACCAGGGCTTCCATCTCTCCCCTCTCGAATGGAGGATCCCATGCATACTTAACAGGCAGATCATGGTTTGCAGATATGATTGTGGCAGGCACATGTATAGGGTTAATTAGCAGGTGATTGGCAGATTCCTTATTCTTAAGAATTTCCAATACCTGTAGCAAGTGTTGAACTGTAGTGTATGCAAACTTCCCTTGGTTCACAAATAAGTTGATTTGTTCAATACTCTGTAATATCTCATCATAATCATACTCAGATAATTCTTTTAAACAAAAATCTTTATTTTCCCTAGCCAGGGAGGAAAGTTCATTAGTAGTTTCATAAGTCCATTTAATTCCCCTGAAAGACAATTGCATTTCATTATCTGTTAATGGCAGAATCTCATTATAGGTCTCAGTCGCTAAGGATAACGATTCTGCAGATTGGACACGTTTCTTAGAACGTTTGCGTTTTGCCTTTGACCTTGCGGTTTTTGGTGATTTATTCAAAGCTGCAGGAAAATTATCAGTAACACTTTCTGCTTGCTGCTCATTCTTGCAAGCAATTGAAGGAGCAGCTGATTGGCCTGCTGCCAGGAGTTCATTAAGAGGAAAAGGCAATGGATCTATGCGCAACCAGTTATGGATCACAAACGCTAGAAATTCCAGTGGTCTCTCTTTCAAATCGGAATGATTGAGAACATCAAATGCCCACTGGAATAATTCCCCTTTAAACAAAATATAACTTAGTTGGAGTGCCCAGGTTGAAACAGGAGTAGCTTGGAGATCAGGATTGGTCAGGAACCTGGCACATTCAGAGAAAAACTCATTTTCTGTTTCAGAGCTAAGTTCTTCAAATTTCTTAAAGGAACAGGAACCATAATTAACAGTGTCATACTTTCTGGGAATCCCCCCCACAATGGGGATTGGTAATGGGGTTTTCATAAGGTAAGGCTTGGTGGTGTATTCTCCACAGTCAGCATGCAACGCATGAGCTGGCGTGGAGGAGGTACACACACTAGCACCAGGAAACAGGCTATCCCTAGTATAGTGGAGGGGAGGACTGACTCCAATAGGAGATTGTGGCGCACAGAGCCGGTGCAGATCTGACAGCCACAAACAATGCTTTCGTAATAACGTCTCAGCGCAAAGTAGCGCTGAGCGCACAAACCAGAACTGAGGAGATCAGGACAGGTAGACAGAATGAACGCTTGCTAGCTAGCGGCTACTTAGCGACAGCAAGCGTCCAAAACCAGACAGACTGGAATGAGGCAGCCAATGCGATGCGGCGATGGCGTGCCTCACAAAGACAGGACAGGATAGTCAGAAAATAGCAGGATTAAGATAGATGAACGTAACACAGATAAATATACAATAAGTATGTTTTCCTAGCGTATTACAATTACAGCTATCAATGAAACTATTTGTAACGTCTGACTAACATATGTATATATCGGCAATGAACCGATATATGACATAAGCAGGAACGCTGACTAGGAATGGAGTAACACAGGGAACAGGACTCAGAAGGATTCGCTATCTCTTCGCAGAGATGAACGCAATCCACAAACGGTAACAGAACAGGACTCAGAAGGATTCGTTATCTCTTCGCAGAGATGAACGCAATCCACAAACAGGACCAGGAACAGGATAACTAGCTCAGCACGGGTGTTCACGGTACGCGCAAACTACCAAAACGTGCTGGAAACTGACTAACTGAACACAGGATATAAACAGTTCGTGTACGTATACATCAGCGACACTGATGTATCACGTAACACAAATACAAGGAAAATAATAAACGTGCTGGTATGCATATATATTGGCAATGAACCAATATATGATGCAAAACCAGCAAAGTATCTTTATAACAAGAAACACGATCGGGGGCTAAAGCGACAGCAAGACAGGCTTAGGCTGAAGCTATGAAAACCCAAGGAAACCCTGCAGGAAGCAGATCTTTATACTGAGGTCATCCAATGGGAGCAGACATGCAGATTCCCACACAGGTGAATGATAATCAGTCACAAGCTGACAGCAGGGAAAGACAGACAAAGCTATGCAACTTACATGGAAATAGATCAGAACTGCCTGAGCTGCAGCACTACTTCCAGCAATAGCTGCTGCAGCAGCGATCATTACAGTCAAATAAGGAGAGCTAAACCACGAGGTATGTCAAATAAGGAGAGCTAAACCATGAGTTATGTCAAATAAGGAGAGCTGAACCATGAGTTATGTCAAATAAGGAGAGCTAAACCATGAGTTATGTCAAATAAGGAGAGCTAAACCATGAGTTATGTCAAATAATGAGAGCTAAACCATGCGTTATGTCAAACAAGGAGAGCTAAACCATGAGTTATGTCAAATAAGGAGAGCTAAACCATGGGTTGTGTCAAACAAGGAGAGCTAAACCATGAGTTGTGTCAAATAAGGAGAGCTAAACCATGGGTTAAGTTAGATAAGGAGAGGTGAAGCATGAGTTAAGTCATTTAAGGAGAGATAAATTGTGAGTTAATAAATAAGGTGAGATAATTTAAGAGAAAAGCTTGGTGAATCAGGCCTGTAGTACCATACCTCACCCTGCCCATCAGAAGTTGTTCCATCATCCGACCTCCAAAGGAACAGATGCGTCCCTCAGCTGTAGCCTTGGAACGCATCAGTACAACGCTCATCCACCATAGCGTTGCCTAAAAGATCAGGGCCAATCCTGACCGGCGACACCGTAGGCAGCTTCAAGAGGCCCTGTAGTGACATATAGTAGAATGCAGTAAATTATTCAAGACTCCCCCTTGTATGGTAATTATCGTAGTTTGCACATCAGAAACGCTTCCTATATGTATATATTGCTATATATGTAGCCCCACCCTCCCAGTGATGCTTAGCGTAGACTCTTCCTAGTGCAATCGAGACCAGGTATTATTTGTACTGGCTTCAGAATTCTCAGAAACAAACATTCTGCAGAGATCACATGACAGAACTAAAGATGTAAAGATGTTGCCACATGTGATACATTTCGGATTGTAAATCTGCGTGGGTTCCTCCCACATCTTAAAAACGTACAGTTAAGTTAATTGGCTTTCCCCTAAATAGGCCCTAGATTACGATACCTGCACTGCACGATACATACATAGACATATGACTATGGCAGGGACTAGATTGTGAGCTCCTCTGAGGGACAGTTAAGTGACAAGACTATATATACTCTGTACAGCGCTGCGGAAGATGTCGGTGCTATATAAATACTAAATAATAATAATAAGGATTCCACCCGGTTTCTCTGCTCTGCTTTTGATCCATTTTTTTACCCTACTTTTACAAACGAGCACCATCACGATTATACAAATTCCTTTTAACGCAGACAGATGAGGTCAAACAGACAGCCCGTTGAGTCTTTTCTCTCCAGCAACACGCGAGATCAGCGTTACCCGCCGATCCCGGCTCTACAGGCTCAGTCCCTGCCCTGACAGAAGCTGACAGAGGATGTCATCTCTGGCTGCACATATTTACAAGTGAAAGGAGCGGCATGCTTGGATGAGAATGTGTACATCTGCCCACATCAACAGAGATTGTGGCGCCCCCCCTCCTCTGGGCTGGAAATAACACTGTGGATCAGGTTGCACAGGAAGAATACTGAGCAGACACTGGAGGGAAACACCGATGTAGCTATGAATAGTTAATGGAGACGGGAGAATGAGCTTGTTGAATCGGCCGCGCACCTAATACCCAGTAATGCATGCTCTGCGCTAACTAGCAATCATAGGTAATTAGTTAACATCTCCAGAAGCGGTGAGCAGGCACGGTATCCATTGACAGGTTAGCATTTTACAACGCAGGTATACACAGAAATACTTATATCCTCCATTTACTGTATTTCACCCCAACAATGGCGTAGCTATAGGGGATGCAGAGGTTGTGACAGCGTCGGGACCCCTGAACCAGTGGGGCCCTTTAACCGCTTCCAATAAAATTGAAATCTATGCTGCTGGTGGCTGCTTATTCCTGCCAGGGAGTAGATTTTAATTAAAGTGCTCGCACGGACCCGTCGCTCTCCCGTTGTCACAGACCCGTCGCTCTCCCGTTGTCACAGGCCCCTCACTCTGCCATCGCTATCACAATTTCATTGGCTCCTCACCTTGTGATCACTGTGAGCGAATCTCATTGGCTCGCATTGATCACAGGGTGAAATCAGCTCCTGACCGGCTCACAGAGCTCTGTTGTCATAGCAGCGGCAGAGCAAAGGGCCTGTGGTGATGGGTGAATATGAACAATGACAGCGGCAGGTCCAGAGGTGCCATTTTTTGGTACCAGCAGTCTCCGGTCCTTAACCACTTTACCCACCACTACAGTATATCTATGTCCTCTGTGACTTCATCTAGGCCACGAGTCAGTAGATATACATCTTGTAGCAAAAGCAGTGTTGTGCAGGAATGGGCTTGCTCCTGTGCACATTTCTGGCACTATCTGATGCAGCACTAATTGGTGATCGGGAATATATGTTTCCTGAGCTAAGGAGATTGATTTTTACCATTAAAAAAGCTTTTATTTTTTCAGTTCATAGTGAAAAATACACTCTGTAGCATTATTTCAGAATCAAATATCTTCATCATAAATTGTGACAGGAATATAATCTAGGTTTTGTAATAAGCGGTAAGAATAGCCAATCAAAATTTGTGTTTTTTATCTACAGTAGCACTTTTTATTTTTAAACTGCAATTAGTAAAACTGAGAAAGAATGTGTTTTTTCATTTTTTTTCCCTTGTTTTCCCATTTAAATTCATAGAAAACAAAATTTTTAGAGGGAAAAAAATGGCAAACAATGAAATCTTAGTTTGTCTTGAAATAAATCATATATATATTTCATTTCTGTGTCACAAGTAGGGATAAAGGTATTGCTGATTAAATAAGGACATAGCTAAACTGTCAAAACTGCTCTGGTCCTTAATTGGGAAACAAGGTCTGGATGCGAAGTGGTTAAGGGGCCAAAGACTGCTGGTACAAAAGTGGTTAAGGGGCCCTGTTTATTTCAAAACGTAGAGGCCTCTTGCACATGCAATTCCAATTTTTTTTATAAGATGTGATTTTTGATTCTGATTAAAAAACGTAGCAACATGCAGTGCTTTTTTTAATCAGAATCAAAAATCAGATTGTATAAAAAATTGGAATCACATGTAGTGTGCAAGAGACCTGAATCATTGTATTAGCTCTTCAGTAGTGCTATGCTTAAAACCTCTATATCACCTCTTTATGTCATTTGAATAGTGCTAATGACTTTTCCCCTCCCCTGCTTACACATCTCTGACACTATGCCAGTGCTTGGCAGGATTTGGCAAGGAAGTTGATTTGGGTTCTTATTAGGGGAGGGGGTTCTGTAGAGTTAGGCACCAACAGGGGTTCTGTAGGTTTACCGATCGGCAGGGAGGTCCTTATGGTTAGGCATCAGCAGGGGTTCCTTAGGCCTTGTTCACATTACCAAACGGAGATGGCTGTGTGATCGGAACGCAACGCGACTGTAGTGAATGGGACAGCCGCGCGTTTGGGCAAAAAATGCGTGCAGCATGCGTTCGTGGACCGTACTAGTCTGCAACGCATGCAGTGTAAACATCAGACAGTGCAGTCTATGCACTTCTGATGTTGTGCGTGTCGGCCTCCCGCACACGTTGCCGAAATACGCGTCTAATGTGAACGAGGCCTTAGGGTTATGAATCGGCAGAGGGTTTTGGTTAGAGTTAGGCATCAAGAGGTGCCAAGCAACCAGTGCCTTCCTCTGTGTATATTTATAGCTATAAAAAACAACCTTTTAGCCTATCACATTGTCAGGGGTGTGGTTATAACAAATAATAGCAGTTGGTGCTGTGTAGTTTTTTCCTTGTCTGCCAGTAGTAAAGATGATGACCTGCAGGCTCATTGTGGATCAAACATGAACAAATCACATGGCGAATATCAATCATTTCTTGATCTCTCTTCTATGTTTTAACTTCTTACTTTGCAAATGCATTGATTTCTTTCTTTCCCTTTTTTCGCTAAAATTCCTCTGTACATACAAGTCTTTTTTGCAGATCTATTCCACCACCTTTTTCTGAGCCAATGTATGCAATCCACCCTGGTCACTCCAAAACAAGCCCTGTGGAGCTAAAAACATAACATGAGAAAAAAATAATAAATAAAACAACTCCTGTGGGATTTATTCTTACAGTATTTTTCATTAAAAAAAATCAAATCTCTTCGCTTTTATGTCTGACTCTGCGGCAGCTCTAACTCTCTCACTAACAGATGACTTCAAAGAGACAGCGGGGCTTCCGAACCCCCTACTGTGAAAATGAGCAGGAGGCAGCGGCGATGCTGGGAGCAGCTGATACCTCCCAGAGGGGGAATACAGGAAAAACTGGGATAATCCCTTGAAGGGAAGACATCTTCCGTCAGCTGGGACACGGGAGACGGGAGGTCGGGCGCGAGTCCTCGCTGTTCGGTCCACAGAGGAAGATTCACTGGCTTGTAGATGATGTAGCTGCGCTGTACAGATGTCAGATTGCTGATTTTCAGGACAGGCTTTTGGCTTACCCTGTTTACAATATGAAAAAAAAACTGTACTTCTGGGAACATTTAGAACATGATGGATGACTGCTCATTGTTTCATTTATAGACGAAGCCTAGTGCTGCCAAAACTGCATTTGAAGTAACCCACGAGCGACAAACATAATCTGCTTTTGTGTTCGCTACGCAGAATGCTGACCATCTTCCCTCTCCTCTGGACAGTACATGCCGGTCGGCTGTAGCTGAATAGTGTGTCTTTACAGAATCAGCTTCAAGATCCTATGTTTGGCCTACAAATCTATACACAAGTCCTGTCCTGCCTCAGACCTGGCCAGCAGCTACACACCTGGTCGCCCACTTTGCTCCTCCTAACCACCCCGCACATCTTCCACTCTAATGCACGACTACAGGACTTTACTAGAGCTGCCTCCATCCTGTGGAACTCTCTACATCTCTGACCTGCCAGCAGCTACACACCTGGTCGCCCACTTTGCTCCTCCTAACCACCCCGCACATCTTCCACTCTAATGCACGACTACAGGACTTCACTAGAGCTGCCTCCATCCTGTGGAACTCTCTACATCTCTGACCTGCCAGCAGCTACACACCTGGTCGCCCACTTTGCTCCTCTTAACCACCCCGCACATCTTCCACTCTAATGCACGACTACAGGACTTCACTAGAGCTGCCTTCATCCTGTGGAACTCTCTCCCACTGCCCATCAGGCTTGTCCCCCTCCTTTAACACCTTCAAACAAGCCCTCAGAACTCACCTCTGAAAGGAGGCCTACCCCACTTCAACGCTGCCCTAACTCTCTCTGCCGAGAACCCCTCGACCCAGCCCCCTTACTTTTGAGTCATCACCCCCTCCCTGTAGATTGTAAGCCTTTGGCAGGGCCCTCCTTCCTTGTGTATCATATTTGATTGTGCACTCTACCCAGAATAATGTGAACTTGTATTATTGGGACTACCACTCCAGTGTATGATCTGGCATTGTATTATTACCTGTATTGTGTTGCGCATCTTATAGCTTATTACCTGTATCATGTATCTTATTGCTTGTTACCTGTATTGTGTTACTAGTCACCCTGTTATCATTGTCCGCAATCTTTTGTATTGTACAGCGCTGTGTAATATGTTGGCGCTATATAAATACAATAAATAATCAGAATGTATACAGAGCTTGTTACCCACAATGTCACCCTTGCGATTGTCAATGCGTGTCTACGAGGCTGGCACACCACATCTCAGGTTGTCTCCCAGGTTCCGCTTCAGTCGAGCTGTCGTGTCATGTCAATAGATGCTTTCAAGGCATTTGTCGATAAACTGGGCCGGAGAACTATTCTGCATGAAAGTGGACCTCCCGTGTAAAGTAAAACCTACACAGCACACACAGCAGAAGCTATAAAAGAGTAGCAGGAACACAGGTCTAAAAACCTGACACCTGTGTCATAAAATCCAGGTTTTCTTGGTTTGCCACGCCCACTTTCTGAAAAATTGCAATGGCAAACAGCAGCGGCCATTTCCATTAGTACGATCCGATTGCGTAGTGATTTCGTTCTGAGCGCAATCATCGTCCTGACGCGTTTTGGATGCGATTTAGCTCTTATACTGAGTATAGTAGCTCAATCGCAATCTCATTTTTGGAAATCGGTTTGAAACACAATCGTAGCACAACTGTGATCGCGTTTCATATTGGAAAAGTGGCCATAGGGTAGGTTCATATTTGTTTCAAAAAACGTATCTGTGGCTCCGTTTTTTGTCCCGGATCAAAAATGGAGCCACGGATACCAATGTTAAAAATAGTATCTTTCTTCACTTAAAAAAAAAACAGATCCGTCTGCATTCAGGGGGATCCGTTTTAAAAACCTGAACAGACGGTCCGGATTTGCAGCATTTTCCCAGACCACACATGGATCCGGGTACACGGAGGGGTAGTGCAGGGGAATAGGAAAACGGATCCTCTGCCGGCAGTTTTGGACACAGAGACGTTTCTGTGTCACCGCCTGTGGGTGAGGAGGGGGCCGCTATGCTAGAGGGGGAAGCAGCCAGGACGGGGGTGACAGCGGTCGGCGGGGAGGGGGGTCGTCGTCTCCTCACCTGGGTCCCCCCGTCCCCGCTCCTCCTCCAGCTATTTGTGCAAAACCTAATGTATAGCGTCAGCGAGCAGGGAGCTTACCTTCTTCCTCCGCTCGCCGCGTCACTTCCTGCAATGCCGTCCTCCGAAGTATAGAGGGCAACATTGCAGGAAGTGACACGGCGAGCGGTGGAAGAAGGTAAGCTCCCTGCCCGCTGCTGCTATACATTAGGTTTTGCGCAAGTAGCTGGAGGAGGAGTGGGGATGGGGGACCCAGATGAGGGAGGCGGGCGAGGCCCTTCCTGCTGCCCCTACCCCTCTCCCCACGGCTGGGCATACGTTTCCATGGACTGGAAAGGTACGCTGCAAAAAAGCATTTTTGGAAAAAAGGGGGGGGGGGGGGGAGAAAAAAAAAGTTTAGAAAAAAGGATCTGTTTGAATCGGATCCACTCCGCAACGGACAAGTGTGGACCTAGCCTTAGTCCACTGTGATGTTTTCAATGGGTATGTTTGCGCTCTGCACTGTAAGCGATTGCTGCATGCTAGATGGGAATGCCCACTTCTGAAATTCTCTGTTAATTTGTCACCCCTGGTTATGTTAACAACAGCAGCGTGTATGATATGGTTTATGTGACACGTGGCGTTTGCGGTGGAGCGGAGGGAGTGCAGGTCTCCGTAGGCCTCTCAGTGTAGAATGGTCCTCTGACACAAACACATGAATGATGGAGCACTTTGCTGACACGCTGTGAACAGGACCTTGGAGAGCTCTTTGTCAGGACATCATACTGAGCTTGCTGATTAGACCATTAGTATGGCAGTCTGATGGCTCGCATTTCTCTCACCGCTGTGGCAGTAAGATTGAAGACTTTAAAGCTGCAGTCCAGGAGGATGGCTGAATACACAGCTGACCTATGGCACGTGTGAAAGGCCTGCCCACAGATCTGTCATTCTGTCCAGCCAGTCTTTTTATGTAGAGAAGCCAACAACAAAACAAATTTAGCATAAAGAGCTTTGTGTCCTCCCATTTCTCCCTTCTGCAGCTGAGCAACAGGGATGATGAACGAGATGCAAATAATTCTGAGCTAATGAGGATCTTAGACAAATTTAAAGGACCACTATTGCGAAAGATTGTAAAATGTAAAATACATGTAAACACATACAAATAAGAAGTATGTTTCAGAGTAAAATTAACTATAAATTACTTTTCTTGCATGTTGCTGTTGCTTACATTAGTAGTAGTAGTAGTAGTAGTAGTAGTAGTAGTAGCAGTAGTAGTAGTAGTAGTAGTAGTAGTAGTAGTAGTAGAAATCTGTTGGAACTGACAGGTTTTTGACTAGTCCATCTCCTCATGGGGGATTTTAGTATTTCATGTATTCATTACAAAAGCACTCCATAGAAAGGATCTGTACAAAGATTTAGGCCACCCCACCTACCTTTATTGTTCAAAAAAGGTGAACTGTTACTTTAACCGTTTGGATGGCAACAAGCACAGGAAGTAAGTTTAAGGAGGAGCTTCACCAAAAATGGGGGGGGGTAATAATTCAGGACATTGCAAAGAAAGACGTTAAAAAAAGAAGACGGATAAGGAAATGATTGACACTCACCATGTAATTTGTTCATGTCTTTTGATCCTCCATGAGCCTGCAGGTTCTAATCTTCACTGCTGGCAGGCATGGAAATAAACCCAGAGAGCACCAACATCCTTTATCTATAAAGACGCCCACTTGCAATGTGATAGGATAAAAGGTTGTATATTTTATGTATATTTATACTAGTAATTATGCCTGTTCCATTAACGGCCGCTAGGTGACCTCCCAGTGAACATGTGGACTACGGCACCAGGCAGAAAACACGGACGTAGGTGGATGCAAACACCTGCTATTTTATTAGGTAAGATATATATATATATGTACAGAGGGGGATACTGGTTGCTTGGCAGTTGGCAAAAACCAAAATCTCCCACAATGCAACAAGGTTCCCAGACAAGAAACTGCCACGGCAATGACATCACACTGTGGGAGGGGGTTTCACCACAATATCAGCCACACAGACACCCCTGATGATCTATTCGAGAAAATATTAAGATTTTTCATGGCAAAGGGGGCATCAGCTGCTGATTGGGAAGAAAGTTTTATTTTCCATCAATGTTCCTCTATAAATTCACACATAAAAAAGTCTCTGCTGCAATAAAGAGAGCACTTTGCATGATTTCACTTCAAAAATAATGCTTTTTCATCCAATAATTGGTTATGTGAAGAGAGAGCATGGAGACAGGAAGTGTCTAGGATTAGTGATGACTGTTGTGTCTGTGAGTATTGATGACTGTTGTGTCTGTGTGTAGTGATGACTGTTGTGCCTGTGTGTAGTGATGACTGTTGTGTCTGTGTGTAGTGATGACTGTTGTGTCTGTGAGTATTGATGACTGTTGTGCCTGTGTGTAGTGATGACTGTTGTGCCTGTGTGTAGTGATGACTGTTGTGTCTGTGTGTAAAGAGATGACTGTTGTGTCTGTGTGTAGTGATGACTGTTGTGTCTGTGTGTAGTGATGACTGTTGTGTCTGTGTGTAAAGAGATGACTGTTGTGTCTGTGTGTAGTGATGACTGTTGCGTCTGTGCGTAGTGATGACTGTTGTGTCCGTGTGTAGTGATGACTGTTGTGTCTGTGTAAAGAGATGACTGTTGTGTCTGTGTGTAGTGATGACTGTTGTGTCTGTGTGTAGTGATGACTGTTGCGTCTGTGCGTAGTGATGACTGTTGTGTCCGTGTGTAGTGATGACTGTTGTGTCTGTGTAAAGAGATGACTGTTGTGCCTGTGTGTAGTGATGACTGTTGTGTCTGTGTGTAGTGATGACTGTTGTGTCTGTGTGTAAAGAGATGACTGTTGTGTCTGTGTGTAGTGATGGCTGTTGTGCCTGTGTGTGGTGATGACTGTTGTGCCTGTGTGTAGTGATGACTGTTGTGTCTGTGTGTAGTGATGACTGTTTTGTCTGTGTGTAGTGATGACTGTTGTGCCTGTGAGTAGTGATGACTGTTGTGTCTGTGTGTAGTGATGTCTGTTGTGCCTGTGTGTAGTGATGACTGTTGTGTCTGTGTGTAGTGATGACTGTTGTGCCTGTGTGTAGTGATGACTGTTGTGCCTGTGTGTAGTGATGACTGTTGTGTCTGTGTGTAGTGATGACTGTTGTGTCTGTGTGTAGTGATGACTGTTGTGTCTGTGTGTAGTGATGACTGTTGTGCCTGTGTGTAGTGATGACTGTTGTGTCTGTGTGTAGTGATGACTGTTGTGCCTGTGAGTAGTGATGACTGTTGTGTCTGTGTGTAGTGATGACTGTTGTGCCTGTGTGTAGTGATGACTGTTGTGCCTGTGTGTAGTGATGACTGTTGTGTCTGTGTGTAGTGATGACTGTTGTGTCTGTGTAAAGAGATGACTGTTGTCTCTGTGTGTAGTGATGACTGTTGTGTCTGTGTGTAGTGATGACTGTTGTGTCTGTGTGTAGTGATGACTGTTGTGTCTGTGTGTAAAGAGATGACTGTTGTGTCTGTGTGTAATGATGACTGTTGTGTCTGTGTGTAGTGATGACTGTTGTGCCTGTGAGTAGTGATGACTGTTGTGTCTGTGTGTAGTGATGACTGTTGTGTCTGTGTGTAGTGATGACTGTTGTGTCTGTGTGTAGTGATGACTGTTGTGTCTGTGTGTAGTGATGACTGTTGTGTCTGTGTGTAGTGATGACTGTTGTGTCTGTGTGTAAAGAGATGACTGTTGTGTCTGTGTGTAGTGATGACTGTTGTGTCTGTGTGTAGTGATGACTGTTGTGTCTGTGTGTAAAGAGATGACTGTTGTGTCTGTGAGTAGTGATGACTGTTGTGTCTGTGTGTAGTGATAACTGTTGTGTCTGTGTGTAGTGATGACTGTGGTCTCTGCATGTGTCTTGTCATTTCAGCACCATAGACAGCAGCTCAGCACTGTGCGCTGTCCTCTATGCACTAGTCACAGCTCTGCAGGATTTACTACAGGCTTATAGAAGTCCACTACACAGGAAACAATCCTGTGCAGTGTATGTGCTCAAACGGTACCCTGAGAAATCTCTTTAAGTCCAAATTCAGTCTGGTCACCACTTGGATAATCCATACTGTTATGGAGTGCTCCTCAGGTAAGAAATAAGGGTAAAAACAAGAAAAGGAATAAAATAGTGTAGTATCTCTTAACCACTATGCACCTCCACCTTTTTGTGCAGTTTACAATATAGCACCCACAAATGGTTCTTGCAAAGCACTCACCAGATGCTAATACTGCTCAATGACAAACAGCTAATGCGCATAGACCAGTCCACATCCGATCACTTGTTCAGAAGAATCCTGCTGTCACTCTGCATCAGCCCTTATAGAGCCTCAAAGCAAGCAGATGGAGGTAATAACAGTGCAGTATTTCTGACTCAGTGCACCTACACCTCACCGTGAAACCACTTGCACTCTGTGTGACCCTGCACCCATGCCACACCAGATTGCACTCACCGGACCGAGTTGCTGCCCACTCACAAACAGCATAATGCGCAGATAGTCACACCACCAGTATTCGATAGCTTGTTATTTCAAACCATAAACGCATCAGGCCCCTTAAAAAACGAAGAATACACTTCCATAGCGCGATAAAATACTTTCCAATATAAAAAACAGCATGTCAAACAAACTCCAGCGTCCTGGATTAGCAGCCTCCTCTGTGTGCCGTCCTGAAGCTCCGCCCAATGCGTTTCGTCACATGGACTCATCAGGGGCCCCTAAACGTTGTTTGAGCCGCCGTAAACAAACAAATGTGTAAATCGTGGTAATTTACATGATCGTGGTAAAACCTGCAAAAGTCAATGGGGATCAGAACGATCCTCCACGATTTAATCCAACATGGCGTTCATTCAAAAACAAATAATCGCCGCGGGTGGCAGGCGCTGTGAAACAGTTTAACAAATATTTGTGTTTTTGAGATGAGAAGCGTTTCACTATACTTATCTGGGGCTTCCTTTAAGACAGGGGTAGGGAACCTTGGCTCTCCAGCTGTTAAGGAACTACAAGTCCCACAATGCATTGCAGGAGTCTTACAGCCACAGTCATGATTAATAAAGGCAAATGCATGCTGGGATTTGTAGTTTTATCACAGCTGGAGAGCCAAGGTTCCCTACCCCTGCTTTAAGAGAAACCGTGACCAAGAATTGAACTTCATCCCAATCAGTAGCCAATACCCCCTTTTACATGAGAAATCTATTCCTTTTTGCAAACGGATCATCAGGGGGCTCTGTATGGCTGATATTGTGGTGAAACCCCTCCCACAAGAAACTCTGAGGACCATGGTACTCCTGGCAGTTTCCTGTCTGTGAACCTTGTTGCATTGTGGGAAATAGCTGTTTAAGCCCCGTTAGGGACGCTCGACCCTCGCTGTCCTCCCGGGTGGCTCCAGTCTCCGCCAATTCAGCCCGAAAGCCTGGCCAAGTCGCACTTCGTTGCACATGCGCTGCCTGGCCAGGCACCCTCCCCCGCCGCGCTCCCGCGTTCTGTGCTTGCGCAATACTACTGCGCAGGCGCAGAATGCTCCCAGGGATGGGAGCGTGAGGTGGGAGCACGCTGGGCTGTGCATGCGTGACAAAGCGCGACTCAACCAGGCTTTCAGGCTGAATTGTCGAGGACTGGAGTCACCCAGCAAGGAACAAGAGGCCTTAACAGGAAGCCCCAGGTAAGTATGGTACCTGAGATGCTTCTCGTCTCAGGTTCTATTTAAATGATGTTGTGGGATATCGCCCCATTATCTTGTACTTACAGGGGCCAAACCACTTCATGCTCCACCATAGCCAGCAGTGATGACAAGCGCCATGTTGCAAGGGCCCTATTTCTTAATATCAATATCTGAGACTCTGACACAGTTTAAAAGCAAGTGACCAAATCTCAAAAATAACACATCTGAAAAGAGAAGTGTAGTCACAACTAGCTAAGGTGACCTAAATCAGTGTTTCCCAGCCCTGTCCTAACTGTACCACCAACAGTGCATGTTCTGTGGAAATCCACAGAGGTAGTTAATTAGCACTGCTGAGGCACTAATTACTCCACCTGTGATCGTGTGCCATTTCCTACAAAACACATACTGTTGTTGGGCTTTGAGGAAAGGGTTAGAGAAGAACTGACCTCAATAACAAAACTGACATGGATACAACACATGTGAAAAAGTGATTAAGGTGCTTTAACCACTTCACCTCTTAGGGTCTTAAGGACCACAAGCTTAAACCCCCCTAAAGACCAGGCCATTTTTGCAAAATAGGCCACTGCAGCTTTAAGGCCTCCCTGCAGGGCCGTACAACTCAGCACACAAGTAATTCCCCCCCCCCTCCCCCCACCCTTTTCTGCCCACCAACAGAGATTTCTGTTGGTGGCAATAATCTCTCTCAGGATGTTTATTTTTTTATATAAATATTTGTGTTTTTTTAAATGAATAAACCTATTTTTTATTATTTTATTAATTCCTCCTCCGTCCCTCAGCCAGCCAATCAGTGCAATCAGCTGCCATAGGCCTCAGCCTATGACAGCGGATCGCTTCTGTCTCCCCCAGGGGGACAGCCGTGTCACACGGCTATCCCCAGTACAGCGCTGCAGTGGATCGCAGCACAGTACAGACTAATTAGAAGGCAGTTTCACCATCTAACAGTCTCCTAGTGGCGATTGCCGATGGGAGGCTGATGACGAAGCAGAGCTCAGTCATTCAAGCAAGTATGTGCGTGCATCAGCGCGTGCGATCTCCTGCAAAACAGGCCCACACGCCGCGGCGACGCCCATCGCCGTGACGCGGTCAGCTAGAGGTTAAAACACCAGAGCAATTTTCACATTTCAGCGCTGCGTCCATTCATCTGCCAATAACTTTATCAGTACTTATCACACTGAAATGATCTATACATTGTTTTTTTCCCCACAAAGTAGGCTTTCTTTGGGTGGTACATTATGCTAAGAATTATTTTATTCTAACTGCATTTTAATGGGAATAATAAGAAAAAAACTATTATTTCTCAGTTTTCGGCCATTATAGTTGAATACTGACCTTGCCGATTGAATCAACGTGCAGCAGTGATGCCAGAACCTGAAGTGAGACTCTAGCATGATAGTCTGTCCCCAAACCAATGCGTATGTGTATGCAGCACTAGTGGATGTTCACCATAAATATTTAACATAAATATTTGAGTGTACCAGAGAAGTTATAAATGAAAAACACTTATACTTATCTCAGGGGCTTCCTATAATATATTTTTATTGGCATTTATTTTGAATGATTGAAACGCAGGAGCTGCTACTTTTCCTACCCTTGGCTTATAAGCGGGTCAATCAGTTTTTCCTGGTTTCTGGGGTAAAAGTGGGTATCTCGGCTTATACGCGGGTTGGTTAATACACAAGTATATACGGTAATTACAATCCCATGGTTTGAAAAATAACAGTGATATACCCCTTTGACATACATATTAAAAAAAATAGTCCTTAAGGTAACTATTTATGGGTTTTTTGTCTTTTTTTTTTAATGCAAAAGTTTTATGTGGGTAACTATGGGAGCGTGTGGGAGATAAGGGGTTAATTTTAAATGTATGTGTAGGTCTTTCTACAAAGAAAAAATGTAAGTAGGTGTAATTTTACTATTTGGCCACAACATGTCCTCACTCATCTTCCTGAGCATACTGTTAGTAAGCAAACAGAAAGTAATGGGTGTAAGTGTAACTTACTGTGTTGCAATGACCTCAGGTTTCCATTCATTGTTCTCCCCTCTAACGATCGGCAGCAAGAATGCGCGTGGGAGCGAGCGGGAGTGTGCGGCAGCAATTGACGAGTATCTATGTCCCTGTGAGCTGTGGTGATGTTTTGCAGGGACATAGATACTCGTCCTGGGGGAGGGCAAGTGGTTAAAAAATGATTTAATAAACGGTTCGTACACACTTATGACTGCTGCTGCAGGCGACATCGCTTGGCCAGGCAAGACAGACATGAAGTGAGCTGTATAGCTGACAGTGCGTTCTGTTGCTAGGCAGAGGGAGGGTGGAGCGGCGCATGCATGACAGTGCTTACAAGTCTGGAGCCAGCAAACGTGAGTGCCTCTGTTACAGGCGCTCGTGTTTGTTGGCCCCAGACTCACAGGCACTATTTTTATACAGACCTGAGGAAGCGGGCAGAGACCCACAAAACGCATTGTCCTTTAGGTGTTAATAAAGATACTGTCCCGTTATTCTGGTTTCTTCCTTTCTTCTGGAGAGGCATTTCAATTGGCCTGATGAAGTTAGCACAGACCCACGAAACGCGTTGCCAATGCATATTTATAATAATAAATACAATCCAGTGTTGTCTACAGGTAAGCAAACTCTTTATGTCCATTTTAGTTGTTTTTAACTAAGTTTTATACTCCTCTGGGTGCCTCTTCCCCCTTTGTGCAGTTGTTAACCTCTTCCTTTTGTGTAGAGGGTTCCACTTGGTGCACTGTGGTCCTTACACAGGCCAGGCCTGCGATGCCTAGATGGCATGTGTTTCAGCACTTTGCCAATCTTCCTGCAAAAGTGCTAACAGTGGGTCCCAGTCCTAAGTAGCATTTACTCCCCCCTCATCTGAGAATGTCAATTGCAACATAACCCTTGACGAATGCGCACAAAAATAAACATCACGATGCAAGGCAGTGACAAACGCATTTGTTAGATAGGTGCAAATTGTGCTCACATTGCAGCGATCGCAGTTTGCGGTGGAAAACAAGACAAAAGTTGGAACGTTGATACGTGGTTGGAATCTGAACTTTTCCCGTCTTAAGCCAAATGAAAATAAAATTAAGGATTAGGTAGATTAGAGTACATTAGCGCACGCTTTCAGAGTACAGCAACAATTAAACAACTCTCCAGGGTGCGCAGAATTGAAAAATGAACTCCCAGGAGCCTTTGGGAAGCAAGAATGTTTTGCCAAGGTAAGAAAATGAGCGTTTTCTCCAGGGTAGGAAGACTCACGCGTACATATAGGTAATTAGAGCATTCCCGGAGGTATTGCAGCTTAAATGGCTCTACAAAGTACGTGAGCAGCATCACGACAAACTGCCACAGATCACTGACTCCCTTTCTGTAACACAAAACCCCAAGCAACATCAAACCTCTAACTGTCTCAGGAGCGCGGGCGCGGGGTGCCAACTGCTGCACGGCCTGTCAGCTCTGTACTGGGTAACATTCACAACTCTGATTCCTCCTAACAAGGCTCACTGTAACACTGGTACTGCTTATATTTCCACCGACTGCCCAAGCGCTATAATCTGCTAATGTGCACCATTAATACCAGAGATGTATTCAGATGTAATGGGGCCCTATGCAAGGTAATAGATTTGCCCCCCCCCCCCTTGTGGCCCTTTTGGTAAGCTGAAGCGCAGAGAGGTCAGAAAAGGTGGCAGGTGGGCCTCTTGATTCTACAAGGCCCCAAGCACCTGCCTAGGTTGCCTGGTGGATGATGCTGCTACTGTATACAATCCCAACAGGCCTACTTCCTCTCCTCCTCAGTGAATTGTTGTCCCTCCCACCCCCTTAATCTTAACCTCACCCTCTTCCCCATGCCTAACCGTAACTCCCCCCTCGTTGCTGTCCCTTACAATCTCCCTCTTATGTGCCCAACCCTAATTTTTGCCTCATCCTAACTCCTCCTCCTCCTGTGCCTACCTTTATCTTCCTCCCTCCCGTGTGCCTGACCTCTTCCCCATTACAGTGGGATGTGAAAGTGTGGGCAACCTTGTTAATCGTCATGATTATCCTATATAAATTGTTGGTTGTTACGATAAAAATTCAGCTAAATATATCATATAGGAGACACACACACTGATATTTGAGAAGTGTAATGAAGTTTATTTGATTTACAGAAAGTGCGCAATAATTGTTTAAATGAAATTAGGCAGGTGCATACATTTGGGCACTGTTGTCATTTTATTGATTTCAAAAACTTTAGAACTAATTATTGGAACTCAAATAGGCTTGGTAAGCTCAGTGACCCCTGACCTACATACACAGGTGAATCCAATTATAAGAAAAAGTATTTAAGGGGGTCACTTGTAAGTTTCCCTCCTCTTTTAAATGTCTCTGAAGAGTAGCAATATGGGGGTCCCAAAACAACTCTCAAATGACCTGAAGACAAAGATTGTTTCACCATCAGGTTTAGGGGAAGGATACAGAAAGCTGTCTCAGAGATTTCAGCTGTCTGTTTCCACAGTTAGGAACATATTGAGAAAATGGAAGACCACAGGCTCAGTTCAAGTTAAGGCTCGAAGTGGCAGACTAAGAAAAATCTTGGATAAACAGAAGCGACAAATGGTGAGAACAGCCAGAGTCAACCCACAGACTAGCACCAAAGACCTACAACATCATCTAGCTGCAGATGGAGTCACTGTGCATCGTTCAACCATTCGGCACACTTTACACACGGAGATGCTGTATGCAGAGGAAGCCTTTTGTCCGCCCATAGCACAAACAGACCCACTTGAAGTATGCTAAAGCACATTTGGACAAGCCAGCTTCATTTTGGTATAAGGTGCTGTGGACTGTTTAAAGGATACCCAAACTGAAATGTGACATATTGAGATAGACATGTGTATGTACAGTGCCTAGCACTACAGTGTGACCCTCACTGATAAGAAATTCCCCTTTTTTACCTCTTTCTTGCTCTCAAAAGCCATTTTCTGCTAGGAAAGTGTTTTATAGTTGGAATTTCTTATCAGCGAGGGTCACACTGCAGTCACTTCCTGTAAGAGTCAGGACTGAGTCAGCCACTTGCATACCTTATATTTAACTCTTTCAGGCAGAGAAAGAAAAAAAGGAACACAGCATAGTTATTTGTGTGCTAGGCACTGTACATACACATGTCTATCTCTTTATATCACATTTAAGTTCGGGTATCCTTTAAACTAAAATTGAATTATTTGGGCATAACAAGGGGCGTTATGCATGGAGGAAAAACAACACAGCATTGCAAGAAAAACACCTGCTACCTATAGTCAAATATGGTGGTGGTTCCATCATGCTGTGGGGCTGTGTGGCCAGTGCAGGGACTGGGAATCTTGCCAAAGTTGAGGGAAGCATGGATTCCACTCAGTATCAGCAGATTCTGGAGACCAATGTCCAGGAATCAGTGACAAAGCTGAAGCTGTGCCGGGGCTGGATCTTTCAACAAGACAACGACCCTTAACACTGCTCAAAATCCACTAAGGCATTCATGTAGAGGAACAAGTACAACATTCAGTCCCCATACCTGAATATAATTGAAAATTTGTGGTGTGAGTTAAAGAGAGCTGTCCATGCTCGGAAGCCATCAAACCTGAATGAACTAGAGATGTTTTGTAAAGAGGAATGGTCCAAAATACCTTCAACCAGAATCCAGACTCTCATTGGAACCTACAGGAAGTGTTTAGAGGATGTAATTTCTGCAAAAGGAGGATCTATTAAATATAAATTTTATTTATTTTTTGTGGTGCCCAAATGTATGCACCTGCCTAATTTTATTTAAACAATTATTGCACACTTTCTGTAAATCCAACAAACCTCATTTCACTTCTCAAATATCACTGTGTGTGTCTCCTATATGATATATTTAACTGACATTTTTTATCGTAACAACCAACATTTTATAAAGGAAAATCATGACGATTAACAAGGTTGCCCAAACCTTCGCATCCCACTGTATATGTGTAACCCTAACCTCCACCCCGTCATGTGCCAAACACCAACCTTCTACCACTCTTGTGTCTAACCCTATTCTTCTACCCCTCATGTGCCTTATCCTAACCTCCTCCTTTTGTGCCTGGCCTTAACCACAGTCACATTAAATGCTTATCATATCCTTATTTATCTACCCCTAACCTTCTCTACCTTATGCACCTACCCCTAACCTCCTCCCAATCATGTGCATGACCCAAACCTCCATCCCATTATATGACCAAAAAAATTATCGATTAGACATTTGGGGAAATTGATTCCCAGCAGAACAATTATCTCACCAGATCCAACAAGTCATGTGAGTACAGATGCCTGCACACTAGCGACGTGATCTGTTCCTATGCGGTGGGGGGGGGGGGGGGGGGCAGGAGTGATGTCACATGGTGGGTGGGATCACTGAGTGCGGCGGCCGAGAAGGGTTGGGGGCTGTTATCGACCACTTTGGTCAAGATTCATCTAGCGTGTGCATGGAGCTTAAGGCTGGCTTTACACTGCTAACCGGCGTAAGCATTGCTATGATCGCATCGTACCGCAAAGCTAAAAAGCAGCGTTCGGGGATTTCGGCATTAATACGTGGTAATCCCCTTCTGGTTGACAGCCAAGCAGGAAGTGAGGCTCTCTAACTTCCTGTGGCCGAAAAAAACTAATTGCGGAAAAGTGTATTGAAAAACTATGCTTCCGCACATGCGTGCCACAACGCTACTGCGCACATTTTTACAAATATACGTGTTGCCATAGACTTACATGACTTCCGGTCCGCGCGCCTGACG
This sequence comes from Hyperolius riggenbachi, assembly GCF_040937935.1. Taxonomy (NCBI): domain Eukaryota; kingdom Metazoa; phylum Chordata; class Amphibia; order Anura; family Hyperoliidae; genus Hyperolius; species Hyperolius riggenbachi. Next base: position 452,296,903 of record NC_090648.1, on the reverse strand, counting down.
ACACAAGTAGCCCACCAACGTAGGGATGTGCTCACATTGGGGTTGCGGTGAATACTTCATGCCGCATGCCGCCAGTGTGAAAAGCCCCATAGACTTACAATGCCGTAGTGTTGGCCTGCGGTAAAATAGGCCAACGCACCGCGTCAGTGTGGGGGGCTCAAGCTTTCAAACAGGTATGCAGAGATAATAGAGCTGGCATATAGCGCACAGAGTAGAGGATGCTGGGAGGAGAAGCGCTTGCAAACAACAGGAAGTCAGGTGGTCCACATAGCATTTCAAGGCAAAGCCGGATTGCCTGCAAGGCAGCTCTGAGCTCCTTTCCCACCTCATTATTTATTACTGTTCTCTTGCCCAGAGCCTCTGCTCCAAGGGGCTAAATAATATATTATAACTATATTACCGATCAGAGAGCAATACAGGACTGATGCAATACATTCACGTTATAAGAATACTTATTACTTGAATGACTGGAGAGGGAGCAATTTAGGGTTGATATAATGTATTCAGGTGACACAAGCCCTTACTCTTCTATTTCTTCCCTCTGCAGTGAAGACGGGCTGCATTGTCTGCCGCTGTCATACCTTCTACAGGCACCCTACTCCGGGTCATCGTCGTCACGGCAATGCTCCCCTTATCCAATACAAATCATCCAATTACAACCTGCAAAAGGGTGAGTGCAGCAGGCTGCAGGAGGAGAGTAAAAAATATGAGCCAAGCTGTATTTACTGAGATTATCACAGATGTTTCTGTAAGATAACTGGGGCTAAAAATAGAAAGCCAGGGAGCTATTTATAGCAGCATCTCCTTTTATGGAATAAAATCGGCATCCCACGTATTTCGTAGCTCAGAACGCCGGTGAGGGGGGGAGAGCATCTCTGCAGAGGCAGGGTGGGCGACGTGCGTAAGGATGACCTAGCCTGTGACCATTTCAGAGTCCCCTCAGACATAAATTGCATGTGTACGGTGTGGGTAATGGCAGGGTGTGTGCGTGTCAGGGCTCCTGCCTGTGGCATGTACACAAAACTCACACCTTTATAATAACAAAGTGTGGGTTATTTTTACCAACCCGGCGCACAGCTGCTGCTGCTGCTTCCCTTCTCTTGATGCTAAACTTCATTGCGGCGGATTGAACATAGCAATTAAATGTTCTCCGGGAAGCGGGCAATGTTGTACTGCCAAGCAAAGGGTTAAACACTGAATCGGGTACAGTGATCTGACTAGCCGGGGGTTTACAGACATGTTACAGGGGCGTAACTAGACTTAATAGGGCCCCCTTGCAAAAATGATAGAATGGGGCACCCCTTGGTCCCCAAACCCCAAGGGGGTCATGTGATCGGGAGCCAGCGAACGGCAGCAGAGAGTGTTCTGCTTTGAAGCAGCGTCTGAATGCAGGAAAAAAATAACACACGCTCTTGCTACTCTGCATGGTGGTAGGAGGTGGTAGGGACATTTTTTTGAGCGAACGAGGAGGGTTTTTTTTGCAAATTGGCTACACTTGCAGTTGGGGATAGGGAGGAGAATGGGCCCCCAAAGTCCCCGGACCCTCCTGCGATGGCGGATGTCGCAGGGGTGATTGTTACGCCCATGCTGTGTTAGTGGATGGCTGGGATGGATGCTGTCTTTGCTTCCTGAAAGAAAAGGGCTGCACCACCTACTGCTTCACAGCTCATCCTCTCTCTTTCTGCTGCTTATATCTCAGCTATAGCTTTTTCCTAAATTCATTCAACTGAACATTATTTTGTAGGACCAATAATGTTAAAAAAAAATGTGGATTCTTTTAATACAGGGGGCCAAATGCTGCCCATCAAGCCATTTCTGGTAGCCCCCAAAGCTCTCTACCTATGTTAATTCCATGCAGCCCACAGGCCGTAGCTGCGATGCAGCATACAGGGGCCAGCAGCAGTAAGGGCCCATTCACACTTTGCTCTTAGCTTATCGCAAACTCATAATCGGTAGGCGATCGCAATTTGCGTTTACAAGTGTGAACTGGGCCTTAGCAGCTGCCACTGTGTCAGCAGCAGTAACAGCCACTGATTAGCAGCCACCACTGTGCCAGCAGCAGTAATAGCCACTGACCAGCAGCTGCCACTGTGCCAGCAGCAGTAACAGCCACTGATTAGCATCTGACACTGTGCCAGCATCAGTAACAGCCACTGTTTAGCAGCTGCCACTGTGCCAGCATCAGTAACAGCCACTGATTAGCAGCCACCACTGTGCCAGCAGCAGTAACAGCCACTGATTAGCAGCTGCCACTGTGCCAGCATCAGTAACAGCCACTGATTAGCAGCTGCCACTATGCCAGCATCAGTAACAGCCACTGATTAGAAGCTGCCACTGTGCCAGAAGCAGTGACAGGCACCGATTAGCAGCCGCCACTATGCCAGCAGCAGTAACAGCCACTGATTAACAGCCGTCACTGTGCAAGCATCAGTAAGAGCCACTGATTAGCAGCTGCCACTGTGCCAGAAGCAGTGACAGGCACTGATTAGCAGCCGCCACTATGACAGCAGCAGTAACAGCCACTGATTAACAGCCGTCACTGTGCCAACATCAATAACAGACACTGATTAGCAGCTGCCACTGTGCCAGCAGCAGTAGCAGCCACTGATTAGCAGCTGCCACTATGCCAGTAGCAGTAACAGGCAGTGATTAGCAGCTGCCATTGTGCCAGTAGCAGTAACAGGCACTGATTAGCAGCTGCCATTGTGCCAGTAGCAGTAACAGGCACTGATTAGCAGCTGCCACTATGCCAGCAGCAGTAACAGTCACTGGGGTTTAATCGGCAACATAGGCAAGTAGAAAGAGTGGTGAATAAGCACTGGAACATAATTAAGATGGATGGAATATTGGGTAAGTATCTGCCAGCCAAGCCTTCCTTTATTTACAGGAGGGCACCAAATTTAAAATCTCAATTAGTTACTAGTTTTATAGATCCACCCCTAAGATCAGATGGAACCGACTTATTGGGCCAAAAGGGTTTCTTTCCTTGCAGGAAATGCAGGGGCTGCCGTGAAGCTAGTGCAGTAAGGGGAGACCACTTTGTGGGTAGGAATTCTGGGCGAACATATAAGGTGAAACAATGTATTACTTGTACCACAATGGGAGTGGTCTATGTACTCTGGTGCCCGTGTGGCCTGGAGTATGTAGGCCGCACCACGAGGGTTTTGCACAAAAGAATAGGGGAGCACCTTTATAATATAGGTAGGGGGTTTGAATCACATAGTGTCTCAAAACACTTCAAAGAAAGTCATGGATGTGATTACTCTCTGTTAAAATTTATGGGAGTGGAGAAATGGGTCCCAAAATGGAGGGGTTCTAGTAAACAGAGGGATATTTCAAGGGCGGAGGGTAGATGGATTCATGATCTGAAAGCTCTAGCACCCACTGGATTGAATATTGAGTTTGATCTGAATTGCTATATAGCAAATGATTAGGGTGAGATAATATGCTGTTTATCCAATAGGTGGCGCTAATAGGGGGGATGCGTGCACTGATATATTAAATTGGAAGGTTGTGGCATATCATTGTAACATTGAATAATTGTAGCATTAGGATTATAGTAATGTTAAGTTTTGGCAAGGATTAATGTTTATTAGGCATAAGGGATGGGAATTGGTAGAACGTTTAATGTCATTCACTGTAAGGCATGTGACGGCGGTGAGACCGTTGGATAATGCGGAGGGGAGGGGCGGGTGGTGAGCGGTATATCTGCGGCTGGCGTACTGGCAACGCTAGCCCCTGATGAGTCCTGGTGACGAAACGCGTAGGGCGGAGCCAGTACGCCTGACGCAGGTCACGTGGTTGGAGTTGCGGAAGTCCGGAGGCGCGGGAACCGGCAGTGCGGGACGCCGCGAACGGCTGGAATAAGTTCGCAAGCGTCTGGAACCGAGGGACTTACCGCTGTGACAAGCTACTCTATCCCCCAGAGGGATCCTGTAAGTGTTCTGAGTGCGCGAGAGGCGCAGTGTGTTTTTTATATTGGAACCGACATACTGCGCGATGATGTATTTGTATGTGTTTTATTAAAGGCTGCTTTTTATCAGAATTGGATATGGTCACTGAAGGTCTGAGTGATACATATGTGCTGATGTGAGATTACCACCTGTGATTCGGTGGAAACTATCTGGTGAGCCTTTCAACCTTTAGGGGAGCTGGGATCACGTGTGAGCACCTTATCACTTGCACTGAGGAGTGTGTTGTACTTTTTGATTATACAGTATTACGCTATGTGAAGTCGTTTTTACACAGGTCATCACTGAGCGCGCAGTGGAGTGCATAGCACCAGAAGATTGTGTATACTCTATACAGGAGAGACCACAGCGCACTTAGAGGAACTGGATGGAACTGAGTTGATTTTATATAAAGTTGTGTCATGGACAAACTATAAGAGAATTGTTATTATCAGCAAGGGCAGCGCAGCATTTTTAAATAAGATTGTTTTAATAGTCACTGATTAGCAGTTGCCACTATGCCAGCAGCAGTAACAGCCACTAATTAGCAGCTGCCACTATGTCAGCAGCAGTAACATACACTGATTAGTAGCTGCCATTGTGTCAGCAGAAATAACAGCCACTGATTAGAAGCTGCCACTGTGCCAGCAGCAGTAACAGCCACTGATTAACAGCTGTTACTGTGCCAGCAGCAGTAACAGGCACTGATTAGCAGCTGCCACTGTGCCAGCAGCAGTAACAGGCATTGATTAGCAGCTGCCACTGTGCCAGCAGCAGTAACAGGCATTGATTAGCAGCTGCCACTGTGCCAGCAGCAGTAACAGGCATTGATTAGCAGCTGCCACTGTGGCATCTGCACACAGTATATGGGCTATTTACCGTGGAAACGTTTTATTTGACAGAATGTCACAGGCATAGTGCACCTAACAGCAATCAGCAAACATGTTGTTTCATTTCAGTAGTTCGCCCCCTAGCACTCTCCACTATGGTGATATGGCCCTTGGCCTAAACAGTTTTGTACACATCATGGGAAGAACAATTTTTTTTTTTTAGTTTTTATAAAAGTCTTCCTATACTACAATATATACATTGCAACTCCCAATACGTTGTGCATGTTGTTTCTTGCTCGCAATGTTGTGCACAGTATGTGGGCTACATGATCTGACCCTCGGGTCAGAATTTCCGAGCACTACAGGAGATCGCTCAAACTCAACGACAATATGTCGAATGTCTCCAACCACTTTTTCTACACAAATGGGGGAGACATGCAGTCTTTGTTATTCAAAGGTGTAGAACAAATCAGATGTACAATTCACCACAAATTGCTTGCCTGTGAAGCGCCATGGACTTTCTGCTTAGATACTCGCATGCCTGATGATCTAAACGCGCACTGGGATTTAAACTTGATATATTGATTTTTATGAATGTCTTTGTTTTTCTTCACTCCCCCCCCCCCCCCCCCTTTCAGGTGATTTTGTCTGGAATGTTCAAAGAAGACCTAAAACCAGACTTTCCTCTCTGCTCTTAAGCCCAGTGCACACCGAGCGGATTTTGGAGCGATCCGCCGGCCGCATCCGCCTATAAAAACGCTTGTCTAATGTATTGCAATGGGATGGTACACACCGGCGGTTTGCGGTTTTTGCCAAGCCGCAAACGCGCCTCCTGCTGCGCGTTTGCGGATTTCGGAAGCGTTTCGTCCTCAATGTAAAGTATAGGAAAAACACAAACCGCTCTGAAAAACGCTACTTCAGAGCGGTTTGCCAGGCATTTTTGTTACAGTAGCTGTTCAGTAACAGCTTTTACTGTAACAATATGTGTAATCTGCTACACAAAAACGCACCCAAAACCGCTAGGTATGTTTAGAAAACCTCTCTAAACATACCTAGAATCGCTCTGAAATCAGCTCCCAAAACCGCTAGCGTATTGCGGATCTGCTAGCGGTTTTGGTGTGCACTGGGCCTAAAAGATAAGCAACTGCATAATAACCTTTAAAGAAAAAAACAAGTATTTCTTACAGCTTCCTGGTTTCATGGGAGTACAGAAAGAGTTAACCTCCTTTGTTTACATATTAGCACAGAGTCGGCTCAGATCGGACAGCGCAGACAGCTAAAAATTGCACTTGTGAATATTTTCAGATAAGGAAGACTTAGACAGGCTGTTCTCTATAAACACACACAGGGTAGATCTCTTTGTGTATTACTTGTCTCTTGTGCAAGAGTTTAGGCCCGCTTTAAATCTACTCCCTCCTTTGTTTTGGAATGGGCTCATTTCCTGTAGGAGGGGTTTTAATATACAGTACAGACCAAAAGTTTGGACACACCTTCTCATTCAAAGAGTTTTCTTTATTTTCATGACTATGAACATTTTAGATTCACACTGAAGGCATTCAAACTATGAATTAACACCTGTGGAAGTATAGTACATAACCAAAAAGTGTGAAAAACTGAAAATATGTCATATTCTAGGTTCTTCAAAGTAGCCACCTTTTGCTTTGATTACTGCTTTGCACACTCTTGGCATTCTCTTGATGAGCTTCAAGAGGTAGTCACGTGAAATGATCTTCCAACAGTCTTGAAGGAGTTCCCAGAGATGCTTAGCACTTGTTGGCCCTTTTGCCTTCACTCTGCGGTAGAGATGTCGGCGAACGGTTCGGGAACCGTTCGCCGGCGAACACCTCACCCTGTACTACTTCCGGGTCGCTATGATCAAAGACGTGCACCGCCAGGCCAGCGCAGCCGTACTACTCCGGGTCATAGCGACCCGGAAGTACTAGCGGCCCATAGGGGTTCGCCTACATCCCTACTCTGCGGTCCAGCTCACCCCAAACCATCTCGATTGGGTTCAGGTCTGGTGACTGTGGAGGCCAGGCCATCTGGCGCAGCACCCCATCACTCTCCTTCCTGGTCAAATAGCCCTTACACAGCCTGGAGGTGTGTTGGAAGTCATTGTCATGTTGAAAAATAAATGATGGTCCAACTAAACGCAAACCGGATGGAATAGCATGCCACTGCAAGATGCTGTGGTAGCCATGCTGGTTCAGTATGCCTTCAATTTTGAATAAATCCCCAACAGTGTCACCAGCAAAGCACCCCCACACCATCACACCTCCTTCTCCATGCTTCACGGTGGTAACCAGGCATGTAGAGACCATCCGTTCACCTTTTCTGCGTCGCACAAAGACATGATGGTTGGAACCAAAAATCTCAAATTTGGACTCATCAGACCAAAGCACAGATTTCCACTGGTCTAATGTCCATTCCTTGTGTTCTTTAGCCCAAACAAGTCTCTTCTGTTTGTTGCCTGCAGGGCTGCTCAAATCCGATCTGGGAGACATCTATCTATCCGGAGTTCTATCCGGATAGCTCCCAATAAACCTGTGCGGGGTGGGCGGGGGGATCAATGTTACCTGTCTGACTTCTTCTTTGGTCCGTCCCTCGGCGCCTCCCACGATGCGGTCCAAGCGGCGGTCACGTGATTACAAACACTTCCTCCTTCCGGGTTGAAGGAGGAAGTGTTTTTAACCCGTGACGCGATTGGAACGCATCGTGGGAGGCGCTGAGAGACGGACCGAGGAAGACGTCAGACAGGTAAGATTGACCCCACCCCGCACAGGTTTACTGGGAGACATCTAGATAGCAACTATCCGGGTATCTCCCGGATTGGATTTGAGCAGCCCTAGTTGCCTGTCCTTAGCAGTAGTTTCCTAGCAGATATTCTACCATGAAGGCCTGATTCAAACAGTCTCCTCTTAATAGTTGTTCTAGAGATGTGTCTGCTGCTAAAACTCTGTGTGGCATTGACCTGGTCTCTAATCTGAGCTGCTGTTCACCTGAGGGCCCGTTTCCACTCTCGCGGAAACGGCCGCGAATCCGCAGAGTTTCCCCGCAGGCAAATCGCGCGGGGAAACTCTGCCATAGAGGATAACGGCGCCGCCGGCCGAATCGCTTGCAGTAGCGATTCGGCCGGAAACCCCCACAGAATTCGCGGCGGAGGCTGCGATTCCCATAGCCGTGCATGGCACGGCTGATGGGAATCGCCTGCGATCCCGCCCACCCGCTCAGTGCCGGCGTGCGTCTACGAGACGCACGCCGCACTAGTGGAAACGAGCCCTAAGATTTCTGAGGCTGGTGACTCGGATGAACATATTCTCTGCAGCAGAGGTGACTCTTGGTCTTCCTTTCCTGGGGCGGTCCGCATGTGAGCCAGTTTCTTTGTAGCATTTGATGGTTTTTGAGACGGCACTTGGGGACACTTTCAAAGTTTTCCCAATTTTTTAGACTGACTGACCTTCATTTCTTAAAGTAATGATGGCCACTCGTTTTTCTTTACTTAGCAGCTTTTTTCTTGCCATAATACAAATTCTAAGGCCCCATTCACACTAGAGCGTTGTGCCCCGATTTCGGCAAAACGCTCAAACGCTAGCGCTTGTTAAAAGCGCTAGCGTAATGAAACCCTATGGGCCCGTTCTTACTTGGGCTATTTGCGCTAATCGCCGCAAATCGCCCACAAACGGGCAAAAACGTGAGATGCAAATGTGTCGCCTGCACCATTTTTAGGCGATTTCCCGGCAATCGTGTATCAGTGCTATAGAAGCGCTAAACGCGATCGCGGCAAAATCGCCACAGTGTTCAGTGATTTTTCCGCGTGAAATCGCTGAAAAATCACTCCTGTGAAACGCCAGCAAAAATCGCCGGTGTTTTGCATTTTGTAAGTGTGAATGGGGCCTAACAGTCTATTCAGTAGGACTATCAGCTGTGTATCCACCTGACTTCTCCACAACACAACTTATGGTCCCGACCCCATTTATAAGCCAAGAAATCCCACTTATTAAACCTGACAGAGTACACCTGTGAAGTGAAAACCATTTCAGGTGACTACCTCTTGAAGCTCATCAAGAGAATGCCAAGAGTGTGCAAAGCAGTAATCAAAGCAAAAGGTGGCTACTTTGAAGAACCTAGAATATGACATATTTTCAGTTGTTTCACACTTTTTGGTTATGTACTATACTTCCACATGTGTTAATTCATAGTTTGCCTTCAGTGAGAATCTACAATGTTCATAGTCATGAAAATAAAGAATGAGAAGGTCTGTCCAAACGTTTGGTCTGTACCATATATATATTTTGTTTTCCATACCTGGGCTCGTTTCCACTGTTGCGACGCGATTTCGCCGGCATTCCGACGCTTGTAAAAACGCATGCGGATGCGTTTCCGCATGCGTTTTTACCTGCGATTTCGCGTGCAATTAACCATGACACTGCCAGGGCAAAATAACATTGAAAAAGGTGCGAAATCGCACGCGAAATCGCGGGTAAAAACGCATGTAACAAACGCATGCGTTTTTACTATTAAATACATTAGCAGCGATTCGCACGGATTCCCGACGCAGGCGAATTCGGTGGGTCCCGTCGTGCAGATTTGGCCCGCCGCCAAATCGCTCCCGCACGCCGCACATGTGGCCACTTCAGTGTAACAAGCGAATCCGCATCTCGTCGCCGCATGCGGATTCGCTATGGTGGAAACGAGCCCTAAGGCTATGAGTTATAACACACTGTCTGAAACGCGTCAGCCATTTTGTCTGTCCTGTTTTGATGATCAATAAAAGTGGAAGGTTTATTGGAGTCATTGGAGAGTTGCTGATTTGTTTCTACAAACAGTGAAACTACAGTCTATGAAAAACAGGCTTCACTGTCACTGTTAACGCATATGTTATGCGGCAATGCCAGATGATGCACCAGCTTCACTGGGAACGTTGCATAGGTTTTGCATTGCATTGCTACGTTCTGCGTTACTATGCGTCCATTACATCACAACGCAATACACCACTGTGAGGCCAGTTTCACACTGCATATTGGTGGTAGCAGCAGGCTGCACCACACTACCAAAAACCGCCTTCGGGGATTCCTGTGTTAGTTTGTGGTAATCCGTCTGGCAGCAGGCCAAGTGACGCTTACTTCCTGTTGGCAAATTGATGACTTCTGCAGGAGCGTATTGCTAAAATACGCTTTTGTGCATGCGCAACGCATAAAACTGCAGCAGTCTGTTTAAAAACACGTGCGTTGCCATAGACATACAAGACTTCTGGGCCACCACACGTCTCCGCAGGAGCATAGGTATGCGCTCGCGTTAGATAGGGAACTTCCGGAGCAGTGCACTGCATGCCATGTGAACTACCCCACAGACCTTTATTGCCCTAGCGTTAGGCTGTGGCAAAATGCCGAACCACGCCAGTGTGAAAGGGTCCTTACTGTATATGGACTGTATATGGACTCCACTCCATGGAATGGACTAATACACAGATGCAGGCCAGTCTGCCTATTCGCTGAACACTATTTTGGAAGTTGGACTGAGCTACTGTTGTTAAAGGAGAACTGTAGTGAGAGGTATATGGAGGCTACCATATTTATTTCCCTTTAAGCAATACCAGTTGCCTGGATGTCCTGCTGATCCTCAGCCTCTAATACCTTTATGCTACGTACACACATGCGACAACGATCGTTCGTTGTCAACGACGAACGATCTTTTAATTGACGAAAGAACGATCGAAGTAAAGTTAGTTGTAAAAAGTGTGTAACGATCACATCGTTAGAACGAACGTTACACCACGTAAAAGCACTTAATGCGCCTGCGCATAAAATTGTAAAGTTCCTTGGAGAAAAAGTGAAATGCGCATGTCCAGCCTGGTACGAACGATCGTTTCCAACGATGTACCACTTTTGCTAACGATCGTCGGTGGTAAAAATCCGCCAAGACAGAACTTTGTTTTGTAGCGATTTGCCTCGTTCGTTGTTTGCCTTAATAGTCGTTGGTTCGTTTTTTGTAACGATCGTCGTTGGTAAAGATCGGGGAACGATCGTTACAAACGACTATAGTCGCATGTGTGTACGCACCTTTAGCCATAGACTCTGAACAAGCACGCAGCAGATCAGGTGTTTCTGACATTTTTGAAGATCTGATAAGATAAGCTGCATGCTTGTTTCTGGTGTGATTCGGTCAATACTGCAGGCAGATAGCTCAGCAGGGCTGCCAGGCAACTGGTATTGCTTAATTGGAAATCAATATGGCAGCCTCCATATAACTCTCGCTACAGTTCTCCTTTAAGTACATGTGTTTGAAAATAATGTAAAATCCCCATGAGGAAATGGACTAATCCAAAATCTGTCAGGGCTGTAAAATTGTTTATTACCTCCTGTAAGTAACAGTAGTAATTTAGGTTCTTTTCCGTTAGCCGGGCGCAACCACGAGGTGGCGCTAAAACTCAGTTAGCCGGCCGCAACTCAGCTAAGTAATGTAGAATGTAATCTCTCTCGCCAGCGATCGCTGGCAGCAGAGTTACATCTTGCGCCTGGCTAACAGAATAGTACCGTAATTTATATCTAAGTCATTTAAAATTTACATTTTTTCATGAGAGTGTTACTTGCAATAAATGATGTATAAAAAAAAGTCTGGTAAAAATTAACTTATCAGTATGTTTTATGAATGTGAGAGTGACTGGAGGAAACCCAATCAAACGCAGAGAGAGATTGCGAACGCTCCATGCCTGTCATGTGACATTCAATGCAGGGACTCTAGACCTGCAAGGTGAGACTGCTGTCCATGAAAGGCCTCCGTGACACCCCACCGATGAAGCTGAAGGCTGCACGATACTCAGTATGTGAGACATCCACTCACTGATCACGTGCAGACACACCTAGCTACAACTTCCTGCAGATAAGAGGCACCACACAGCAAAGAGGAGTGTTTCCTGGCATCTCTGTCATGCACATAGCTGTGTTGGAGGGAATGGTTTTACGTTTTCCAAGAAAGTGGAATTACTGAATGTTAAGGTTCACAGCTACTGCAATTATATCACTAAAGTTACCTCAATTGCTAATTTCATTATACCTGGATCTAAACTATCACCATAGCTGAATCATCCACAAGACAAACCTAGGCAGTTGCCTAGGGGCTGGAGATAGTCTAGGGGCCTGGTGGAGGCCACATCGCTTTAAAAATAGTATTTGCAACGCTTTTCTGAGCGGGTCGGAAATTAACCGCTCAGATGTGAACTCTCTCATAGAGAATCATTGACTATCGCTTTCAGGACGATTTTGAAAAATCGCCAGCGCTTACAAAAATAACAAAGCGCCTCTACTGTGAACGAGCTCTTAAGGTGGCCATACACTGGCCCGATTCACCGCCGTTTCGACAGCAGATTCGATCACTGGGATCGAATCTGCTGCCAATCGTTCGCGCTACACGCCGAATTTCGATCCTTTTCGTCCGATCCCGTCGATCGCTCCGTGCGGAAAATTAGCGTTGATCGCCCGCGGGTAGGGAGCGCGTCGCTAGCGGCGTTCGAGTACCCGACGACCGACGCAATAGAGCCGCATACATTACCTGCTCCGCCGGCACGTCTACGCCCGGTCACAGCTGCTCCGTGTCCGCGCTGGTCTCCGGCATGCTTCAGTTCCTACGGCCCGGCAGGAAGTTTAAACAGTAGAGGGCGCTCTACTGTTTAAACTTCCTGCCGGGCAGGAAGAAGTAAAGCATGCCGGGGCCGGAGACCAGAACGGAGACGGAGCAGCGGTGACCTGGGGACTGGAGTCGCGCCTGCGGAGCAGGTAATGTATGCGAGCGGGGGGAGCGGCGGCAGCACCACCACCACAACAGATTGTGAACGGTTTCAGGCTGAAATCGGTTCACAATCTGTTTGCAGTAAAGGCAGCCATATGATCCCTCTCTGATCAGATTCGATCAGATAGGGATCTGTCAGTTGGTCGAATCTGATGGCAAATAGACCAGTGTATGGCTACCTTTATAGATCATTTAGTCAGTGTTTGCCCATTGTAAAATCTTTCCTCTCCCTGATTTACATTCTGTACTGTATCACTGGTGTTAACATCTTTAGTTCTGTCAGGTGATCTCTGCGGAATGTTCGTTACTGAGAGTTCTATGCACAGAGAGTGATATTGCTTGCTTGGCAGTTGGAAAAAAATGTTATTTCCCACAATGCAACGAGGTTCACAGACAGCTGAGCAAACTCAGGACTTTGGTCATGACATCACACTGTGGGAGGGGTTTCACCACATTATCAGCCACACAGATCTCCCGGTGATCTATTGGAGAAAAGGAAAAGATTTCTCAAGGTAAAGTGGCTATCAGCTACTGATTGGGATGAAGTTCAATCCTTGGTTTAAGTTCCTCTTGGAAGAGGAACTTTGGCAAAAATCTTAAAATTGAATACACATACAAATAAGAAGTACATTTCTTCCAGAGTAAAATGAGCCATGCATTACTTTTCTCCTATGTTGCTGTCACTTACAGTAGGCAGTAGAAATCTGACATTACCGACAGGTTTTGGGTTGGTCCATCTCTTCATGGGGGATTCTCAGCATAGCCTTTATTCTTTATAAAAACATTCGCTGAAAAGGATTTATACAAAGATGCTGGCCAACCTCCCTGCTCGCTGCACACTATTTTGGCAGTTGGAGAGAGCAGCTGCCATTCCCCAAGTGCTTTTAAAAATAAAGAAAACCCTGAGAACTCCCTATGAGAAGATGGGCTAGTCTAAAATCTGTCGGTAATGTCAGATTTCTACTACTTACCGTAAGTGACAGCAACATAGGAGAAAAGTAATTTATGGCTTATTTTACTCTGGAAGAAACATACTTTTTATTTGTATATGTTTACATGTATTTTAAAGTTTAAGATTTTCGCTACAGAGGTCCTGTAAGTGTCAGAAAGGAATATCAGGGGTAGCAATAATACACAAAGCATGAAGGTCTTCTCTCTCATAAGCCTACAGTACTTACAAGAGCCTTGGCTGCTACCAAATCGGGTTTCCCCTTAATTTGCATTTGGTAGTATCCTAACTGCCTTTCTTTGGGCATTACACCTTCCCTAGATATGAATGTTAAGGTCATTTTCTAGCCCTCCCTAATTACAAATGTCAATTCCTGACTGGCTCTGTTGCCGGTGCGCAGAGCCAGATTTAGCAGATGCACATCTTGTGGAAGTATCATCATCATAGGCTGGATGTGATAATGCCAACACACTGCTCCTGACAGCTCCTTAATCTGCAATGACGATCTACAGATCCTACCTATGCGCGGGAGGCTGGTGATGAGCTCTGGCCACAGCAGGGGGGTCCGCTTAAGCCTCTCAGCTGCATCCAACACAATTGATTGTGTTACAACGCAATGCTCTGACAGAGGGAGCTATGCTGGTATAAGCTGTGATGTCTTCACAGGCCTCACAGGAAGGATATATGGGCAGGTCTCATTCCCAGCTCTGTGTGCCGCTGGTACTACTTCCCCAGCTCAGAGCATCCCTCTGATTCTGGGAAGGCACTCGCTCTCCTGTCACCGTGAATGAAGAGCTCAGGAGTGTCATCGCAGATGCAAAAAGGAATGATACAAGCGCTATCCGACTGGAGTATACTCTTGGAATAAAAAGAAGCAGCTGCCAAGTTTCCCACTCCACCATAAACACAAATAGGGGTTGATTCACTAAGCTTACTTATTTTTCACCTAAAGGACAATTGTAACCAGAGGAGGCTGCCATATTTGTTTCCTTTTATACAATACCAGGTGCCTGGCTGCCCTGCTGGTCTATTTGGCTGCAGTAGTGTCTGAATCACACCAGAAACAGGCATGCAGCTAATCTTGTCAGATCTGACAATAATGTCAGAAACAGCTGATCTGCTGCATGCTTGTTCAGGGTTTGTGGCTAAAAGCAGAGGATCAGCAGGACTGCCAGGCAACTAGTTTTGCCTAAAAGGAAATACATATGGAAAATCCCATATACTTCTTACTTCAGGTATCCTTTAAATTAACATTTTCCCCTGAGTTTTTTCCTAGGTGATATTTTTACACTTTATCAGTAAAATGCTTTTTAAACCACTAGCAAGCAAGAAAGTACTCTTAGTTATTTTGGCAGTACTATTTCATTTTGGCAGTACCATTTCACCAGTGTTTTGGCACTTTTTTCAATTCCAGAGTGCCGAAAAGTAAAAGTTATTTTAAAGGAAACCTCAGATGTCGGCATAAAATTTTCCTATACTCATCTGAGGCTTCCTTCAGCCCCATGAGCAGCGATGCGCCCCTCGCCGTCCTCCTGAGCGCCGCTGTTCAGATGCAATCACTCCCAGTAATCTGGTTCAGTCGTGCCAGTCGGATCTTCTGCACATGCGCAGCCTTCCGCACATGCACAGAAGAGCCGACTGAGACCGATTACTGGGAGTGATTGCAGCTGAACGGAGGCACTCGGAAGGACGGCGAGGGGCGCATAGCTGCTTATGGGGCTGAAGGAAGCCCCGGGTAAGTATCAAATCTCTTTATGCTGACATCTCATGTACACTTTAAACAGAAGATAAAAAAGGATCTCCAAAGAGAAATCTTAGGAGAAAAAGTGAATTGAATGAGCTCCTCTGTTTCCTGTTCCATATATAACATTCAGATCCAGAATAGCACAATCGTTGGTATGCGCTGATGTGACGTGGTGGTTTTGCTGAGAAGTTTCTGAAAATATTTTGGGAATCTTTTAGTGTGGCCTTGCCAGCCCCGAGCAGAAGGCCGGCTGGCTAATTGTAGAGTGACTGACCTTCAGACGTGGCTGTGCTGCCTGCTAGACGGTGCTAGAACATTTCATACAAACGGCTCCCAGGAACAGGCTGAACTTTACAGGGAATAAACCAGAAGACCATAACAACCATTTACATAGGGACTGACCCCCATTCAGCTTCACAGCAATGTTTTACATACCCCATTTATCTACCAGATGTTTTCATTCACAAAAGAAATCTCCACCTAAACTGATATTCTACTTCAGTCGATGGCATTACCAGCTGGCTAAACATTGCATAAAGTTATTAGCAATAGAGATGATCAATCATTTCTCTTGCATTCAAATGTTATGTAAATAATTTGCAGCTTTAAAAAGTGAACCAGAGACGAAGCACCCTCATGTATTTTACTATATATCAGTGGGAACATTACAGAAAACACCTACCCTGCTCTCTGTTTCATCCTTAAAGGGAAGGTTCACGCAGGAGCTAAAAAAAATAAAAATCCAAATCCACTTACCTGGGGCTTCCTCCAGCCCGCGGCAGGCAGGACGTGCCCTCGCCGCGGCTCCGCAGTCTCCCGGTCTTCTCCGGTGGCGCACCTGACCTGGCAAGGCCGGCTGCCAGGTCAGAATCTTCTGTGCTCCAACGTGCGTGTCACTGGTGCGCGCTGACGTCATCGGACGTCCTCCGGGCTGTACTGCGTAGTCCGATGATGTCAGTGCGCCCCCGTGAGAGTGCATTTTGGAGCATAGAAGAGGCCGACCTGGCAGCCGGCCTGGCCAGGTCGGGCTCGCCACCGGAGAAGACCGGGAGCCTGCGGAGCCGTGGCGAGGGCACATCCTGCCTGCCACGGGCTGGAGGAAGCCCCAGGTAAGTGGATTTGGATTTTTATTTTTTTTTAGCTCCTGCGTGAACCTTCCCTTTAAGGATGAAACAGAGAGCAGGGTAGGTGTTTTCTGTAATGTTCCCACTGATATATATGGTAAAATACATGGGGGGCACGTCCTGCCTGCCACGGGCTGGAGGAAGCCCCAGGTAATTTATCGGTAAGGCGGTAATTTATCGCTCTGCTCCGGAATGCCAGCTTTTCATGTGGTAACAGCTTTTATGAATGGACATTTTGCTAAGAGGTCAGTAAAGTCAGCTGTTTTCAGCATTACCACATGCGGGAATGCTTTATAAATGATAGCCATAATAGCAGAGCCAGAAGGGGGCAGGCTTGGGCTTGAAAAGACATCAGAGAAGATAGACTCAGCTATAATGATTCCTGAGCAAAGCCAGACTGAATGCTCAGTCAGGGATTTTATCAGGGCTGATAAGAAGCAGGCTGAGCAGTGCAGAATGAAACAGAAAGCATGGTAGGTGTTTTCTCTAATGTTCCCACTGATATATATGGTAAAATACATGAGGGTGCTTCGTCTCTGCACTGCACAGCTTGCTTCCAGTGTTGCCAACTCATCCCTTTCATTACTGACACATCTAAGTTATACAGGTTTTCTGGCTACTTACACATAATCAGTGCCTTACCTGCATCTACCTAGCCACGAAACCTGTACAATTCATATGTGTCAGTAATTAAAGGGATGAGTTGGCAACACTGCTTGCTTCTAATCAACCCTGATAAAATCCCCGACTGAGCATTCAGTCTGGCTTTGCTATAATGACTCATCTATAATGATTCCTGAGCAGAGCCAGCAGGGGGCAGGCTTGGACTTGAAACGACATGAGAGAATACAGACTGAGCTATAAATATTCCCGAACAAAGCCAGACTGAATGCTCAGTCGGGGATTTTATCAGGGCTGATTAGAAGCAAGCTGTGCAGTGCAGAATGAAACAGAAAGCAAGGTAGGTGTTTTCTCTAATGTTCCCACTGATCTATATGGTAAAATACATGAGGGTGCTTCGTCTCTGGTTCCCTTTAAATTCTGGTTAAATTCGATGGACGTATATCTTTTTTCAACCCAAATAACTATGTAAGTGTAACGTAATTAACAAAAGTGCTTAATTTTTGCAGTAATTATGTATAAATGATTTAGTCAGTGTTTGCCCATAAAATCTTTACTATTCTGACATATATCACATGGTGACAATTTTCACTGCTGGCAGGTGATGTCAGTGGAAGTAGCTGCTGCTTGCTTTTTTGGCAGTTGAAAACAGCTGTTATTTTCCACAATGCAACAAGGCTCCCACAGTGTGATGTCAGCACCATGGTTCTGACATCACACTGTGGGAGGGGTTTCACCACAATATCAGCCATACAAAGCCCCCTGATGATCCCTTTGAGAAACACAGGAAAGGGGGCATCAGCTACTGATTGGGATGAAGTTCAATCCTTGGTCACGGTTTCTCTTTAACGTCTGTACTGACTGACTCCAAAACATCCAGTCAAACATGTTACATTGATGACAAATGGTGCCAAAAATCCCTTTACTTTGTAGAGATTGCTGTTACGGTTACACAAAGATGGTCTCTTTCACCCTAGTTTCCTACTCTATTTAAAATGATGGGGGAAAAAATCTCATCATGACAACATGATTAAGAAACTCTTAATCCTATCAAAACACACTCAGACGATCGATTATTCTGCACACAGACCACCAGAATGTAATAAATAACAGGATTAGAAAACTTTGTTGCAGTTTAAACCACAAAGCAACAAACGCACTTTATAAAGGAAAAAATGGGATATTGTTCAGCAGTGGAACGTGGAAGGATCGAAATGACTGGTCCCAGACAAGTAGTCTCTCTCTCTTGGGATTGGAGGAGGAGGCATTTCACAGATGAAAAACATCCTGACTTTCCGTAACCCAATCACAGCACTGAAAATGGCTTCCACAACAAAACACATTAGTCTAATGACCTGACAGAGAGTTTTTGGCGTCCCATTATCTGCAATATCGCCGAGGTTCAGGAGGTTAACTGTGCTTTTATGTGCAGCGACGAAGGGGAAAAATTGAATTTTTATGAAAACGTGAAATGTTTCTGACCAACCAATTAGCAATAAGTGCTCAATGATAAAGCACAAGATGGGCAACAACCAAAACAAAAGCAGAAGACTGTTCTAGCTCTAGTCAACCCACAGTTTTTTGTTGTTTTTTTTGATCAATAAAACTTTATTTTTTTGACAATGCACATGGAAGTTGCACGAATATAATACAGTTATGCAAGATGAGCAATCCACAAACAGCGAATATCAATGAGAAACAGTTCTTGCCAAAGTATACACAGGTGCTCCCCTGCTTAGAAGCAGGTTATGTTCCAGAAGACTGTTTGTAAATTGAATTTGTTTTGTATGTTTAGTCCTGTGTTAAACATGGCGGAGTGTGACCTCTAGTGATTGCACATCTGAACATAGAATAAAACACAAACCAAAGTCTTGAACAGCTGATGCAACAATTTAGCTGATTAGCAAAGCAATTTATTAGGTTTTTCACGTTGAAATGAAACAAGCGGAGACTGATATATGTATTTCCTTTTAAAGAATGCAAATTACCTGGCTGTCCTCCTGAGCCTCTGCCTCTAATAGTTATAGCCATAGAACAAGCCTGCAGATCAGATGTTTGACTGAAGTTTGACTTCTTTTGCTGCATGCTTGTTTCAGGTGCTTGATCCAGACCCTACTGCAGCCAAAGAAGAGATCAGCAGGACTGCCAGGCAACTGTTATTGCTTAAAGGATACCCAAAGTGACATGTGACATGATGAGATAGACATGGGTATGTACAGAGCCTAGCACACAAATAACTATGCTGTGTTCCATTTTTTCTTTCTCTGCCTGAAAGAGTTAAATATCATGTATGTAAGTGGCTGACTCAGTCCTGACTCAGACATCAAATGACTACAGTGTGACCCTCACTGATAAGAAATTCCAACTATAAAGCACTTTCCTAGCAGAAAATGGCTTGTGAGAGCAGGAAAGAGATAAAAAGTGTCAATAGTTCATGCAAAAACAACAAAAGTTGAAACTTAAAAAGTAGATTTAAACATAAAATAAAACTGTGGAATATCTTAAAAAGTCATTTTTAGGAGAAGGAAGTTAGATACAATCGTTTATTTCATTAGTTTATTTTCTCTTCGGGTGTCCTTTAAAAGAAATAAATATGGCAGCCACAGGGCCGGTTCAAGTAACACTGGGCAGCCACCATATCCCTCTCGTTTCAGGTTCCCTTCCAGTTTTCTTTGCACCCGTCTCAATAAATTAGCAGCATTAACTTTCACATCAAAGTCAACATAGAGCAGGGATGCCCCACTCCAGTCCTCAAAGAAGGAGGTCTTCACGCATTTTTGGCACAGCTCTAATGAATTGGTGGGACTGAATCAGGAATGGTGTGGTTCATCACATAGAACACATTTCTCCATTTCTCAAACCATCTTAAATATTGGCATGGATATGGCCCTTGAGGACTGGAGTCCTGTAACGTCGAGAGTTGAGTGTTCAATAGGGAACGTAGCTATGGGGGTCACACCATAGTCTATATACGCAGTTGCTGAGCAGAAAACATGCTCGCTATATCACATTTAGATCAATGAACGCTACCAACACAAGACAAAGACTCCAGGGCACCGCTTGATGAAAGCAATCTGGTATCTATTTGCAAAGTTGCCTCCCCAGGAGGGACAAACAGCAAAGTGGGCACCAAAGTAATAGGGCCTGACAGCCGCTTTACCCTGGAGGTTCTTCCAATGCTTTCAAGAAACAGAAGCAGAATTACAGCAAACGGACAAAACAGCTGTCAGCCCCCATTATTCTGTGCAGTCCACCTGTCAGGAAGTCCATCTTGCAAATAAATACATTCGGTCATTATCAAGATTAGGTCAGTAAGTGTCCCCAACAGACGACAAAACTTCATTGCTGACGGCCATTTCGTGCCAATATGTTGCTTCCCCAAAGTTTAGGAGGAAGCACTCCATCGCACAGAAACTGCCATCAGACCCTAGGCCCCGGATACCTGATGGAATTGTTGCAACTGTATCACACCTCCCACAACCTCACATTAAAATGATCTAATAACTTGACCACCCCCAAAGCCTTAACTAAAAACCTTTCTGTCATGCTGCCCCTACCCTTAGGAATGCCTTGCCACACCCAATCCAGACAGCTCCAACCCTGAACACGTTTAAATCAAAACTGAAAAGCAACCTGTTTAGTCTGGCATTCATGATCACATAAGTTTTTACCCTGTAGCACATCACTATGTACTGATCAGCTTACCCACTTTGGTAAGCGCTTTACAAATGGTGTGCATCCATTGCAGTTTGTACTGCTTAGACAAGGCATTGTACTCATGAACCACTGTCCAGTAGTTTTTGCTTTCTGTGGGTGAGACTCTGACATCAAACTCATCTGGTTGTTTTTTTTTATATTTCTTTCAACCTCATACAACACACAACCGACAAGGCATAAAAATATTATACAGGTTCAATGAATACAGAACATTTATTCCATTGACATTTTTACAAACGGTGCATAAAATGTTGAAGTAAAAAGGCAGCAGGCATCTCATAAAAAAACAAACAAACTTAAGACGAAATGAAAAAAAATTAAAAATGCATTAACTATGTGCATCGCAAATGATTTCTGTTCCATCGACCCTGTCAGCAAAGCAAGCATCTGGCATCAACCAACGTCCCGAAATAGATAAGGTATCTTCGGAAAAAACTCATCATCATAAACAGGGTGCATTAAAATGCCAAAACACAATGGAATAACAGCAACAGGCAGAGGAGTGAGGTATAAAATAGCACGTGAAGACTCGCTGCTTTCATAGGCAGAGCAGAGCTAGGATAATGACTGTGCCGTGCCATCTACCCCCACAATCTTGGTATATTCCGCTCATCTCACCTATACATCAGATGTTAACTTCAACTCCCCCGCACTATCCGCTGTTACTCGTAACTGGTTATGAAACGTAGTAGCAATGTGTCTCAGTGATTCACTTGGTGTCTTTCAGAGCGAGATCTATATGCGATTGGTACACTTTACTTATGTCAGCCTTTCCCCCCCCTGCCCATGAATTCATCCTACATCAATGCAGCGCGTGGAAACATATAGAATAAAAATGAGTCTTCCTAGTGGAATCTCAAGACCTTCCTATCTCTCTGTTCTGTGCTAATTTGCCTTACCCATAATCCCCCAGCAGTTCAATACAGCCCCCAGCCTCTATATACTCCTCCATATCTGCTAGAGGAAATCACGATCTGTGCTTAAAGGAGAAGGGATTAGATAAGGCACCTACACACTGTCATGTTCAGACACGTGACAATGGGGACAGAAGTGTGTCTGTCACTTTCAAGTGAACCCGAGGTGAGCGGGATAGGAAGGCGGACATATTTGTTTCCTTTTAAACAATACCAGTTGCCTGCCAGCTCTGCTGGTTTTTGGGATGCAGTAGTGTCTGAATCACTCATCTGAAACAAGCATGCAGCTAATCTTGTCAGAAACACCTGATCTGCTGAATGCTTGTTCAGTGTCTATGACTAAAAGTATTAAAGGCAGAGGATCAGACGGATAGCCAGGCAACTGTTATTGCTTAAAAAGAAAATAAACATGGCAGCCTCCATATAACTCTCACCTCAGGTTCACTTTCAGGAATCTAGTCCTGTAAGACTTTATCTGAAACCAGCAGCCCCGTGTATATGCTGGGTGAGTGAGAGTACTAAAGCCGTTGGATCATCATGATAGCCATGGAACTAGCATTTTACAGGAGCAAAGGTCATTAGGGATGGCCCTGCCTAGAAGAACTCATGGAGAAGCATGTGATCAGTTTGATCAGCTGATAGATTTGTAAGTTTCGGATTTGCTGGTCATGATCATGTGCTAAACCAGGAAGTCACCACCATTGGTAGCAGCTGCCACATTCCTCTCAGTATAGTGCTAATGTACTTACACTTAAAGGCCAACTGAGATTAAACAAATTATTAATCTGCTGCCTCCTTTCCCGTCCCACTAGTTTTGTAAAAATAAAAATAAAAAAAAGAATAACTTGTGAAAATTACTGAAATGCCTTACTTTTTTCAACTGTCTGCCTCTCTATTCTTTATCGTCCACCAGGCAGGGCAGTGCTGCTTATTGGGAAGGGAGAGCCTGGTTGCAATGTCACTTACCAACCCCCCAATAAGGAAGCAGAAGGTAGGCATGACCAAGCCGTGGCCCAAACCACTCCCCTTCTGTTGGGTTTTATGAAAAGTAGGGGGAGCTTTAGGGTGCATGGACTGTATTTCTATGAAAACTGCAACAAGTCATAAGATGCAGCTGTTGGAGCCAGCAGAAAAGAGTCAGACAGCAGAGCTAGAGCCGACTAGTTCAGCACTGCCCTGCATGTCTTGCCGCACTCTTTAGCTATTTTCTGTACTGTAGTGTGACATCTAGCCCCGCCCACCTCCCCTCTCACAGGTTCCAGTCTGATGTCACATGGTGGGCGGAGAAAGGTAGAGGCTGGCACTGCAACTGGGTTAAGCTCCAGGAAACTGTAGCTTACCGGCAGGGATTACTCAGCTATACTAACAAGGAGGGAAGGAACAGCTGTGTCTGCTGACGTGTACACACAGCCTAGTGCATGGGGATATGCTGAATTCACAACATTTTTGCCCACTTCCTCTTTACTTTAATCTGAAAAATGATTGTAATAGCAATGATATACAGTACATGCATTATCAATTTTTGTAAGAAAGTTGGAGATACCCTTTAAGGTATGTTGCTTTTTTTAACAAGTTGGTTCTGTCTTACAACACTAGTTTGTGGGGGAGGAGAGTGAAGCAGCATATTCCTAAAATTTATGGCTGATGAGGGGCATTACAAGTGTTTAAGAAGTCTTAAGATGGAGCCATAATCAATAATTCAGTATACTTACATTATTGATTAGTTTTTTTTTTAAAGCTGAAACTGTACCTATACTGATATTAAACAAGCTACAGTGTGTGTTGATCCTTGCTTGAAAAATGTGCTTTGAAAGTATTTCCCTCCCCTCCCTCACTGTAAGTGACCCCTCTCTACTCCTTATCATGTCTATGCGGATATTATCAGCACCACAGCAAATACTGAGTATGGTGCATGTGCTTGTGATTTCTTCTTGTAATCAATAGAAGTGATGTGCTTGTATTTTAAAACAGAGTCAAAATCAGTAATACAAGTATATTGCATTATTGATTAGACCCTCCTTTTCATACATTTTAATCACTCTTAAGTATAAGTACACCAACACTTTACACACAAAATTTTGTTTTGGATCAATCCCATGATGTAAACAAGTGATACTTATATTAATCCATTCATTAGGGAACAGTGGCGTCACTTCTAGACATCCTCTTCCTATAAAGCACAGTCTACTTCATAAGCAAATACAATCAGAAAACTAAAAATGAACCTCCTCCCTAGGATAAAGTGATCTGGCCAGTAGTAGTGATGGTCAGTGAGGTGTGTATAATTTCTTGCCCCCTAATTTACCTCTCAGCTTCTTTGAGTAGACAGGAAATTACATCACTATTGATTATGACTTACATACGTAGCTTTATTTATAACTTACATAGCTAACAATCCTCCCTCTATTGGAATGAGATCTTCCTGTCCCTCATTCCTCGTGTAATATCCACCTGTATAAATCACTGCATCTTCCCTACTGAAAAAAATGGTTACACCAGTTTTGGACTGGGAGGTGGAAAAACTGAGGAAATCTACCTGCTGGCCAAGCAGCAGTAACCCTGTGTTATCACTCCCAATAGAAACCTGCAGCAAGTATTCACTGTGAGCAACAACACCTAATTACTGCTGCTTGGCCAGCAAGTAGATATCCTCAGCTTTTCCAGCTCCCATTCCGACACTGGGTTACACTGTGCTAAATATACATCCAAAAGAGAAGGGTGGGAGGGTAATGAAGGTGTGGCTGGAGGTGTGGTGAAGGCATTACTTGGGAGGGTCATGAAGGTGTGGCTGGAGGTGTGGTGAAGGCATCACTTGAGGGTCATGAAGGTGCGGCTGGAGGTGTGGTGAAGGCATTACTTGGGAGGGTCATGAAGGTGTGGCTGGAGGTGTGGTGAAGGCATTACTTGGGAGGGTCATGAAGGTGTGGCTGGAGGTGTGGTGAAAGCATTACTTGGGAAGGTCATGAAGTTGCGGCTGGAGGTGTGGTGAAGGCATCACTTGTGAGGGTCATGAAAGTGTGACTGGAGGTGCAGTGGTGGCATGGCTGGAGGTGTGGTAGACATATGGCTGGAGGTGTGGTGAAGGCATCACTTAGGAGGGTCATAAAGGTGTGACTGGAGGTGCAGTGGTAGCATAGCTGGAGGCATAGTTGAGGCATGACTAGAGGTGTGGTGAAGACATTACTTGGGAGGGACATGAAGGTGTGACTGAAGGTGTACTGGAGGCATGACTGGAGGGGTCATGAAGGTGGGTGTGAGAGGAGACGTGATGGTAGTGTGTCTTTTGCCCCGATATGTTTGTGCTAAAAAGTGTCCTTTCTAATCTCCAAAAGTTGGAAGGTATGCAGCTAAGAGTGTATAATGAGGGGCG
Source organism: Hyperolius riggenbachi (assembly GCF_040937935.1). NCBI lineage: Eukaryota > Metazoa > Chordata > Amphibia > Anura > Hyperoliidae > Hyperolius > Hyperolius riggenbachi. Next base: position 452,271,899 of record NC_090648.1, on the reverse strand, counting down.
GGGCACAGTGGTCAGATTTTTGTATCCTAGGTAGGAGGTCAAAATTAATTTTTTTGATGCATGTGTACTGTAAGTACAATTATACTTTAACAAAAAAAAACTCATGAATTTGGAGGGATCCATTGCTGGCTCCCCTATAGAAATTGCATATCTGGCTATTGTGCTGATCCTCCGGTTGAATCAGTAACCCAAACCAAGTATGCAGATCAGGTGTTCTGAGTCTGCGCTGGCTTTCTGCTGGTTTCACATCTATGACCCAGAGAGTAGAGATGACAAACAGCAGCTGGACAGACAGAAAACTGAACTTTTGGTTGTTTGTAGAAAATTAAAGAGCCTCTGTCACTTTCTCAAACACATACCAAAAGCAGATTTGTGAAACAATGTTTGTTTTTTTTAATCTTTGTTTTATTTGTGCTTCTCATATTAGGGCAATGTGGCACTGTTGCAATAGGCAGATACACTGAGTAGGGATGGTCAATGAGATTTTAACAATTCAGAGCTGATACAAATGTTATGCAAATGTATGCAGCTCCTGCATTTGATTCCATTTACAAGCTGAACAAATTTGCATAAAATTTCATCAACGCAGAATTATTAGCATCTCACTCACCATGCTTAAAGTGCAGTAGTTCAGAATGCTACTTCTGCAGCAATGACACTCCCAAACCCCGTGGAGGAAGCACAACAGAAAAATCAATTCTGTTAGCTAAGTATGCTTTTTCCCATAGACTTTAACTGATTTCTATAAAAATACCCAGCTGATTTGCCAACAAAGTGAGTTGGCAGAATGAGTATAAGTACTCTTTACTAAAACAAATGTATTTGAAATCCTCAGATGATAAAACAAGAGAAAATGGTTGTCTGTTGGAGTGTTGTGTGGCAGTAGCTGTGCTCATCTAAAAGTCCAATTAATGAGGAAAGAACAAGGTCCATGTAAAGCATACCTGAACTGAGAGAGATATGGAGGCTGACATGTTTATTTCCTTTTAAACAATGCAGATTGCGTGGGTGTCCTGATGATCCTCTGCCTCCACTGTGCTTACACCCGTAGACCCTGAACAAACGTTTCGACTGAAGTCTGACTAGATTAGCTGCATGCTTGTTACAGGTGTGTGATTCAGACACTACTGCAGTCAAAGAGATAAGCAGGGCTGCCAGGCAACTGGTATTGTTTAAAAGGAAATAAATATGGCGGCCACCAAATAACTCTTACTTCAGGCTTAGTTTATTAGTGCCACAAACTAATGAATAATGGGGTGACTAAAGGCCTGTACACAAACTAGAGGTTTCTCGGCCAAGGCAGCCAGTCAGGGTGTCTGCCGAGAATCTAGCATGCGTACATCCTTCCTGATGCGCCCCATAACATCTGGAGTACCGGATTGTCTCATTCCCCTCCTTAAAGGATACCCCAACTGAAATGTGACATAATGAGATAGACATGTGTATGTACAGTGCCTAGCACACAAATAACTATGCTGTGTTCCTTTTTTTTATTTCTCTGCCTGAAAGAGTTAAATATCAGGTATGTAAGTGGCTGACTCAGTCCTGACTCAGACAGGAAGTGACTACAGTGTGACCCTCACTGATAAGAAATTCCCCCTTTTTACCTCTTTCTTGCTCTCAGAAACCATTTTCTGCTAGGAAAGTGTTTTATAGTTCGAATTTCTTATCAGTGAGGGTCACACTGTAGTCACTTCCTGTTTGAGTCAGGACTGAGTCAGCCACTTGCATACCTTATATTTAACTCTTTCAGGCAGAGAAATAAAAAAAGGAACACAGCATAGTTATTTGTGTGCTAGGCACTATACATACACATGTCTATCTCATTATGTGACATTTCAGTTGGGGTATCCTTTAACCCTCCCTCATCTGCTAAGCATTCTCCCTCCTTTTCCCATCTATTGCAACAGAACACTACACTAGTCTGTAGCTTAGGAACACATCTGTACAACACTCCGCCCAGAACTGCCGCCCAGAGGACTATGTCCTGATCTAATTGTGCACCCTTAGTAAACCTATCCTTACATTGATGTCTTGTTTCACAAATCTGACTTCATTACATAAGAGAGACATAAATGGTGACTTTAGCAAGCTGAATGCCATTTCAACGTTTTTTACAGCGACATCAGGAACACCCCACAGCCCTCTCAGAAAATCTGACAGGGACTTTCTCACACAGCTGTCAACAGCCCTCGTGTAGTATAAGGAAGTGTCTATTTCTCTATTTCATAAAGTCAGCTTGAAGTCTGAGGGACAGAAACAAGTTAGAGAGAACGAGAAATATTCCACTAGCAACCAAAACAGTTTTGTAGATGTTATTTGGCTGTTGATGTCATTTGCCCCCGCTGCAGTTACCATCCAGGTCTCAGGCATATTTGGGAGACAGGTAACTCTGTTTCTCTGCACTTGAATCAGCACCAGACTCAATCCGTTTAAAAACATCACAAAACACAATTTCTTCCAGAGAGCTAAAAAATAACCCTAATCAGTCCAACATGCTGCGAAGCCAAATACATCTCCAGCTATGACATTTTTCATCATAAAAACATGTATTTATTCTCAAAACATCAAGTGGTACAATGTCACTTCTGTGTTTTGTCCAAAATCTGCAGGTATGCCACAAAGGCTCGTTGCTAGAAAACAGCTATACAGATCAGTCAATAATACATGTCACCACTGGGTGTAGACCTAAGGCAAAGTCTTTTCTGTACATAGAATGTTACCTCCATTCAAACCATGTGTCACTGCCTGTCCAGCTGTGTGTACCATGTGACCCTGCCTCCAGCATCTAAATTTTATGTATCACAGTTCCATGTTACAGGTGACATTTATGCCAAGCATAGAAGTGAACAGTGAAGAGAGGTGTCTCTTGTGTACATGGCATGCTGTGTCACAACATTCCCCTCATGTGTATCAGAAAGTCTCTATATCTCTAATGCGGTTTGTGACAGCGTTCTTGGCCAAGTGTCCAACGCAAATGCATCCCAGGAACATGTTATGTAACGCTTTTCAAGTGATGTCTCTGCCACTACAAATAGGATCTAGTAGCATTATCACACCTGCATGTCATCAGTCACAGTGCCGCTCCTCACAGCTGCAAATGTGACAATTTCCTGCTCACTTGTATATTCGATGAGTATGACTCCCTACTTATCAAATCTGACAGTGTTCCCTACTTATGACTGAGTCACAGTGCCCTCTGTGCTATGTCACAAGGTAATGTTACTCTGATGTGACACTTCACTGTCCTCACACGTCACAATATCCTCTCATCGTGTAGCAATGTCCACTCACACATGCTACACTGTTGTGTGTCACATGTCACACTGTACTACACCTGTGTGTCACATACCCCACTACCACACCTATGTGTCACCTGTTCCACTGTCCCCTCACATTTTTATCACATGTCAAACTATACCTTCATCTGTGACTCACACAGCACAGTGCAACCTCACCTCGGTGTCCTAAATCATGTTGTCTCCCACAGGTGTGTCAACTGTCCCCCTCTTCCCTCACCTGTTTGTCCCATGTCATCTTGTCCCCTCATCTGCATGTCATATATTACTCTGTCCCCCTCTTTCCCCACTTGTGTGTCACCTGTCACCCTCTTCCCTTATCTGTGTCACCTGTTACCTCACTTGTGTCACATGTCACACTGTTCCCTCACCTGTATGTCACACTGTCTCTTTACATGTATGTCACATGTCATCCTGTCCCCTTATCCGTGCATCATATATTACTCTGTCCTCCATTTCCCTATTTGTGTGTCACCTGTCACCCTCTTCCCTTACCCATGTAACCTGTCACACTGTTCCCTGACCTGTGTCACATGTCACCTCACATGTGTCACATGCCCTGTCCCCTCAACTCTATGTCACATGTCGTTCTGTCCCCTTACCTGTGTGTCATATATTACTCTGTCCCCCCTTTCCCCAGTTATGTCACTTGTCACCCTTTTCCATTACATGTATGTCATCTATTGCTCTCTTCCATTATCTGTGTCATCTGTCACACAGTCCCCTCACCTTTGTCACCAGTTACCCCCTTCCAATATCTGTGTCATCTGTCACAGTGTCCCCTCACCTTTATCACCAGTTACCCGCTTCCAATATCTGTGTCATCTGTCACACTGTCCCCTCACCTTTTTCACCAGTTACCACCTTCCAACATCTGTCACCTGTCACACTGTCCCCTCACCTTTATCACCAGTTACCCCCTTCCATTATCTGTGTCACCTGTCACACTGTCCCCTCACCTTTGTCACCTGTTACCTTCTTCCGTGTCACCTGTCACAATGTCCCCTCACCTTTCTCACCTGTAACCTTCTTCCGTGTCACCTGTCACACTGTCCCCTTGCCTGTGTCACATGTCACACTGTCCCCTCACCTTTATCACCTGTTACCTTCTTCCGTGTCACCTGTCACACTGTCCCCTCACCTTTATCACCAGTTACCTCTTCCCAATATCTGTGTCACCTGTCACACTGTTCCCTCACCTTTATCACCTGTTACCTTCTTCCGTGTCACCTGTCACACTGTCCCCTTGCCTGTGTCACATGTCTCACTGTCCCCTCATCTGCCTGTCGCACACCACACTGTCCCCTCACCTGTAGGACACCTGTTTCCGGAAGGTCAGGTGGCGGAGCTTGTCCTCCACAGACTCCTCCCCCTCTCGGGTGTGCCCGGTGTCCGGCTCTCCTCCCTCGGCTCCCCGGCAGCCGCTCTGAGCTCCGTCCAGCGGCGGGTTCATGTCTGTGCCGGGGCTGAGCGGGGGGTCACCGATCCGCTCCCACCAGCCGCTGCTAATGGAGGAGGCGCTGCGGCAGCATCCATGGAGGAGGGGGGAGCGGGGCATTGTGGGAAACTCCTCCCCGGCCAATCGCCGTACGCCGGCTCCGCCTCCGCTTCAGCACCGCCCCGCGCTTCTCCGCCCCTTCCAGCCTCATCACCAGCAGCTGAGCCTGTCTCCCTAGTTCTGTATAGATATATACCATATTCCTCTATCTGTCTATCTATTTATCAGTCTGTCTGTCTGTCTGTCTGTCTGTCTGTCTGTCTGTCTGTCTTTTCTATTCTATATTGAATACCCTAATCCTGTACTAATACTGTCAGTATATCTATCTATCTATCTATCTATCTATCTATCTATCTATCTATCTATCTATCTATCTATCTATCTATCTATCTATCCATCTTTCTTTCTTTCTTTCTTTCTTTCTTTCTTTCTTTCTTTCTTTCTTTCTTTCTTTCTTTCTTTTTTTCTTTCTTTCTTTCTTTCTTTCTTTCTTTCTTTCTTTCTTTCTTTCTTTCTTTCTTTCTTTCTTTCTTATTTTTCCTGTCCTGTATTTTTCCTTTTTCCTATTTGTCTGTTTACCTATATATCCATCCATCCATCAATCTTTCTTTCTTTCTTTCATCTATCTATCTATCTATCTATCTATCTATCTATCTATCTATCTATCTATCTATCTATCTATCCTAGCTATGTACATATTGTACCCTAAACCCACCAGGCTATCTATCTATCTATCTATCTATCTATCTATCTATCTATCTATCTATCTATCTATCTATCTATCTATCCTAGCTATGTACATATTGTACCCTAAACTCACCAGGCTATCTATCTATCTATCTATCTATCTATCTATCTATCTATCTATCTATCTATCTATCTTTCTATCTATCTATCTATCTATCTATCTATCTTTCTATCTATCTATCTATCTATCTATCTATCTATCATCAGTCATATTCTTTACCATATTCATAGCACATATGACTTCATATAATACCTCATCTCTTCACATATTAACTCAATATTACAGTATTAATAGCACATATTACTTGATTTACTTTATATTATAGCTATGTTTTTCTTTATCAGCATGATAACATACAGTATATTACTTCATATAATATCTATTTACTTAATTATTAGCCTATATCACTTCATATAATATGTATATCATATCTATTTTCTTATTCCTGTAAGTCTTATTTATTTCATATAATCCCTACTTTTTACAATATTTATCTATAGATGATTTAGTCAGTGTTTGCCCATTGTAAAATCTTTCCTCTCCCTGATTTACATTCTGATATTTATCACTGGTGGTGACATCTTTAGTTCTGCCGGTCGATCTCTGCGGAATGTTTGTTACTGACAGTTCTATGCACAGAGGGTGATATTGTGACTTTGCAGTTGGAAAAAGACATTATTTCCCGCAATGCAAGTAATCTGCTAATTACGATTATGCAAAATTACGCGTAAATTTACGCAATTACGCATAAACGTAATTACAAATTCTTAATTCAATTGACTTTGTATTATCATTCGTAATTACGCATGAATTTACACGTAATTTCGTGCCGACTTTGACAGTGAATTGCAAAGCCCCCATACACGCTATACCTACCAAAATTGCTACCTATGTTAAGAAGAATAGTGGGTAGAAGTTACAATAAGAATTGCTCAAAAAGATTTTGTCGTTTTTGAGAAAATCAATTTTAAAAATGCAAAGAAAAATGGTTTTTAAACCCAGAAAAATTACAGTTCAAAAACCATTTTTTGGGTATTTTTAAAAATCAATTCTCTCAAAAACTACAAGGTCTTTTTGAACAATTCTTTTTGTAACTTATACTTACTATTCTACTTAACATATGTAGGAATTTTGGTAGCAATAGCATGTATGGGGACTTTGCTATTCACCACCAAAGTCAGCACAAAATTATGCGTAATTACGAATGGTAACATTTATAGAGAATCTGAAGTCTCCCTATAATGAGGTTTTTAGTTTAAAATTCTCATTAACATTATAGTCCGACCTAAAACGCCGCAGAACCGCGGCTGAAAACCCCCTCGATTACGATTACGATGCGTAATTACGCATGGGTGTAATTTCTGCTCATCACTACATGTAAAACCTCATAAATTACTATCATATTACTATTGTTAGTATCATCACCATCGTAACCTTTAGATTGTAAGCTCACAAGGGCAGGGCTCTCTCCCCCTTTTGTGTCTTGGCATTTGTTATACATTTCATAGCTCACACTCTATTATACATTTTATTCATCATGTTACATTTGTCATTGTAATCACCTGTTCTGCATTTTGTACCAGTGTCCATATTTGATGTATATCATTGTCTGTATCATTATGTACCCCTTGTTTGTTTTCCTACTTTGTACAGTGCCACGGAATATGATGGCTCTTTATAAATACATAAATAATAATAATATAACCTCATTAAAAGGGTATGTTTTTAATAATGAATAATTTATATTTTAGTAATATCATTAGATCATACTAGCCACAAAGCCCATTTAATAACGGGCTGGCGTGCGCCGTGCATGTGCCCATTGGCGCACAACCTGCGCTCTTTCAGACCACTGCTCAAAGCTTATGCGCCGGGCACAACAGACACATGCAAGCAGTGTGCTAGTGTAAATGATGGTCCATGGCCCCTACCCCCGACTGGCCCATCATTTACACTAGCACACTAGTCTCTACCCTCTACTGTTTTTTGTTATATCCAACGCTTTATATTATCCTCACATCGTGTTTTTTATACACTATAAGCTGTATGATATACAATGTCTTGTATTACAGAATTCACTATAGCAAAATGTACTGTCTCTTGTCCACAGTTTGTCCCCACGTTTATTGCCTGATGAAGCGGGCGTGGCCTGCGAAACGCATTGCATTTTTGGGGTACTATATAATAAATGTGATTACTATTATACAGACAGTCTTTCGTGTCTGCTTTATGGAGGTAAGTCCACCGCTTCCTCCAAGCAAATTTTAAAGGTTTTATCCACTTTTACCCTGCTGGCGCCTCTGTTCTCCTTTTGCTGTACAGTGTCCACTCCTGGTGGAGGGGTGATCTACCCCTTTTTCTGATCTACAGAGAGCGACTTCTTAATCCTGAGTGAGGACAGGTCTAATCTCCTCACCTACATGTACAGTGGTTGCCTTTGTGGTAACCCACGTTTGTGAGTATACCGTTCTCACTAATTATCTTTACTATATTTATGCTGAACATACTACACTATATTGGGCTCTCGGTTTCTCTAACTTTAATTTTCATTATTAGTATATGTATCCCATATAGATAAAATAATATCCCATTAGCATATATTACCTTATATAGTATTACTTATTAATAGTTTATAGTACGATACATCTCATATAATGCCTTTGCACTGCATAGATGGACTATACTTACTACACACTACTGATGTGCTTCTTATTGTGGTATTAGCTGCTGATGCCCAGATAGCTGTAGATGGTTAAGGTAACCATGACAGTGACCAACCAATCAGCTTCAGCTGTCTGAGGTAATAGTCCCACCCCTTCCCTCTTCTGCATTTCTAGTGACTGCACTGCTGATCATGTGACTTTCCTCAAACCTACAGCCAGTCAGTGGCGTCCCTACCATAGAGCGCAGGGGGGCGGGGCGCACCGGGTGACAGACACCCAGGGGGGTGTCGCCACGACCCCCCACAGCAGCACAGCAGGAGGGGGAAGCAGGGCTAGACGGAGAGGCTGTGGAGGCAGTGGTGGGGAGGGGGGAAATATCCCCCCCTCCCTCACCTGGGACCTCTCCTTCTGCCTCTCTCTCCCCCTCCAAAAATTAGCGGCGACAAGTGCGGGGCGGCCGGAGGCGTATGGACAATTACTCACCTGATTTCCGCGTTCCAAGCGTGGAGCGCAGCGTCATGACGTTACAGGTCTCCGTCTTCAATGCCGCCCACTGTGCTTCCTGATTAGCGGAAGCACAGTGGGCGGCATTGGAGGCGGAGACCTGTAACGTCATGACGCTTGGATCGCGGAGATTAGGTGAGTAATTATCTGTACGCCTCCGGCCGCCCCGCACTTGTAGCCGCTATTAGAGATGGGAAGTTCGGATCTTTTCAATGATCCGGATGATTCGAATCGGATCATTGAAAAGATCTGGATCTTTGATCCGAATCTCGGATCATTTTACTACCGAAGCATTTGGGGGTGAAATGAATAGCAGAACAGGTCTTTCCCTGCTGTGGACAGGAGAAGGGGAGGGGGGTGGACACACAGAGAAGGGGAGAAGATGGACAGAGGGCAGAGAGTGGACACAGAAGGGAGGAGGGACGAGCAGAGAGCAGAAATGTTTGCTTGCACACAATACCCACATGCTGCAATCATGCTTTACATATATTTCGCCTATATGTTCATCTGTGTACTTTGAATGCAAACGTCGCACAGTGAAAGAAAGCATTCCCCAAAGCATTCCCAGAAGTAAAGTGCAGCTGTTTAGAGCAGTGCAGGAGGATCATATTGCCCTGCAATCACAGTGCCTGCAAAGTTACTGAGCTGTGCTTCTGAGCCAAAAGCTTCCAATGTGTTCACTGTGCACAACTACGGAACAGACAGCCTATAATGAGCAGCACATTTCAGCCAGTATGTGTGCTCTACATCCTAGGTTCTCAACGTGTGGTACGCGTACCCCAGGGGGTACTTCTGATGATTCCAAGGGGTACTCGGGCTTGATATACTTAACCAGAAATAACTAATTTAGAGTTTTAGAAAATGATAAATCTTATTTAAACAACACCAAATAAGTGTTTTAGCTAATTAAAAGCAATAGTAAATGCTTGGAAATTGTTTAGAACCAATTATCATGTACTATGATCAAATATATATTTGTCAAGGGGTACTTGTGATAATGTTTATTATGCTAGGGGGTACTTGGTATTAAGTACAAGGTTTTAAAAGGGGTACATACTAATAAAATGTTGAGAAACACTGCTCTACATATATCTGGCAGTGGCACCCATGTCCCCTCTCTCTCATCTACCTGTCCCTGCAAGGCTGCCTCCCATCCAACAGAGCGATCCATCTCAGCTCTGCTTCCAGGACCCCCGCTGCCCGCTGAGAGGGGGGCGTGTCGCTCCTGGCCCTGCCCCTTTTACGATCCGAATCACTCATTTTGATGATTCGGATGATTCGACTCACAAAATAGATTCGGATCAAAGATCCGAATCGTTCATGATCCGGACAACACTAGCCGCTATGCTGGAGAGGGGAGAGAGAGGCAGAAGGAGGGTGAGGGACCCCTCTACAGCCCCTCCATCTAGCCCTGCTTCCCACTCATGGGGCACCTACAGTTGGGGCAACTATACTAGCCATACTGGGGGCAACTATACTAGCCATACTGGGGGCAACTATACTAGCCATACTGGGGGCACCTACACTGGGGGCAACTATACTAGCTTACTGGGGGCATCTATACTACCTTACTGGGGGCAACTATACTAGTCATACTGGGGGCAACTATATTAGCTTACTGGGGGCAACTATACTAGCCATACTGGGGGCAACTATACTAGCCATACTGGTGGCAACTATACTAGCCATACTGGGGGCAACTATACTAGCCATACTGGGGGCACCTACACTGGGGGCAACTATACTAGCTTACTGGGGGCATCTATACTACCTTACTGGGGGCAACTATACTAGCCATACTGGGGGCAACTATACTAGCTTACTGGGGGCAACTATACTAGCCATACTGGGGCAACTATACTAGCCATACTGGGGGCAACTATACTAGCTTACTGGGGGCAACTATACTAGCCATACTGGGGGCAACTATACTAGCCATACTGGGGGCAACTATACTAGCCATACTGGGGGCACGTACACTGGGGGCAACTATACTAGCTTACTGGGGGCATCTATACTACCTTACTGGGGCAACTATACTAGCCATACTGGGGGCAACTATACTAGCTTACTGGGGGCAACTATACTAGCCATACTGGGGGCAACTATACTAGCCATACTGGGGGCACCTACACTGGGGGCAACTATACTAGCTTACTGGGGGCATCTATACTACCTTACTGGGGGAAACTATACTAGCCATACTGGGGGCAACTATACTAGCCATACTGGGGGAAACTATACTGGGGGCAACTATACTAGCTATACTGGGGGCAACTATATAGCTATACTGGCTGGGGCAACTATACTAGCTATACTGGGGGCAGCTATCCTGGCTGGGGGCAACTATACTAGCTATACTGGCTGGGGGCAACTATACTAACTGTACTGGCTGGGGGCAACTATACTAGCTATACTGTCTGGGGGCAACTATACTAGCTATACTGGCTGGGGGCGACCATACTAGCTATACTGGGGCAACTATACTAACTTCATTGGGGGCAACTATACTAGCTATACTGTGGGCAACTGTACTAGCTATACTGGGGGCAACTATATTACCTACACTAAGGGCAACTATACTAGCTATATTGGGGGCAACTATACTGGGGCAATGGCAGCGCCATTCTCCAAGCACCCCTAAAGCACCCCCCAGCGTGAACTGACTTTCGGCGTCTAATAGACGCCGTGTCAGTTCACTGACAGCAGCAGCCCACAGCTGCAGCAGAGCAGGGCTACAGTAAAATCGCGTCTGAAGCCCTGCTCTGGAGACTTTGAGTCTGCAGTGCAGGGCTTCAGGCACCATTTTCCCATAGCACGCGCCGCAGGTTATAGCCACACCCACTTTTTTTTGGGGGGGGGGTCTTTTAATACCCAGCACCGGGTGTCAAATGCCCTAGGTACGCCACTGCAGCCAGTCAGCAAATTCCCTGTGGTGCCTGCTGTCAGATTTCGTTTTAAGTATACATGTAAAACTCCGGCCCCCATAAATTTGGCCCCTCAGTGCTTTTCCCACTTTGCATTGTGTTAGGCCCACTCTAGACCACCAGGGAAGGTATATCAAAGGTGAAGCCCTAGATCACCAGGAAAGCCAAATGTAATATGTGCCATAAGCACTAGACACCAGGGAACTGTATAGGGGGGAAAGGAAAGACTGCTAAACACCAGGAAAATGTATAGGAGAGGGTGGAGGACCACTAAACACCTGGGAACTGTACCGGGGAGGGAGGAGGCATTAGACATCAGGAAGCTGTATAGGGGAGGGGAGCCATAAGACACCAGGCAAATGTACGGGGGGGGGGGGCTAGACACCAAGGAACTGTAATGGAGAGGCAATAGTCATTAGACTCCAGGAAACTGTATAGAAGAGGGAGGACCACTAGACACCAGGGAGCTTTATAGGGCAGTGAGACGGGCCAATAAACACCAAGGCATTGTATAGGGGAGGGAGGGGGCATGAGACACCAGGGGACTTTATAAAGGATGAGGTGGCCACTAGACATTGAGGTTGGCTCTCAGCTTAATCCCAGTGTTCAATTTCAGCCCACTTTATATTTGAGTTCAACACTCTTGGTTTAAAGTGAACCTGTGTCCAGATCGTGTTAACTACAGCAAACAGCACACATATTGCTATCTTATAGTTACTCAAAGTACATAATCCGAACACTTGTATAACTGTAAGGCTTGGTGGTGTATTCTCCACAGTCAGCATGCAATGCATGAGCTGACGTGAAGGAGGTACACACATTAGCACACGGAAACAGGCTATCCCTAGTATAGTGGAGGGGAGGACTGACTCCAATAGGAGATTGTGGCGCACAGAGCCGGTGCAGATCCGACAGCCACAAACAATACTTTTGCGATAACGTCTCAGTGCAAGGTAGCGCTGAGCGCATAAACCATAACAGAGGAGATCAGGACAGGTAGACAGAATGAACGCTTGCTAGCTAGCCGCTACTTAGTGACAGCAAGCGTCCACAACAAGACAGACTGGAATGAGGCAGCCAATGCGTTGCAGCGATGGCGTGCCTCACAAAGACAGGACAGGATAGTCAGGAAATAGCAGGATCAAGATAGATGAACGTAACACAGACAAAAATACAATAAGTATGTTTTCCTAGCGTATTACAATTACAGCTATCAATGAAACTATTTGTAACGTCTGACTAACATATGTATATATCGGCAATGAACCGATATATGACATAAGCAGGAACACTGACTAGGACTGGAGCAATACAGGGAAATGGACTCAGAAGGATTCGCTATCTCTTCGCAGAGATGAACGCAATCCACAAACGGAACAGAACAGGATTCAGAAGGATTCGTTATCTCTTCGCAGAGATGAACGCAATCCACAAACAGAACCAGGAGCAGGATAGCTAACTCAGCATGGGTGATCACGATACGCGCAAACTACCAAAACGTGCTGGAAAGCTGACTAACTGAACACAGGATATAAACAGTTCGTGTACGTATACATCAGCGACACTGATGTATCAACGTAACACGAATACAAGGAAAATAATAAACGTGCTGGTATGCATATATATTGGCAATGAACCAATATATGATGCAAGACCAGCAAAGTATCTTTAGAACAAGAAACACGATCTGGGGCCGAAGCAACAGCAAGACGGGCTTAAACTGAAGCTATGATAACCCGAGGAGTCCTGCAGGAAGCAGATCTTTATACTGAGGCCATCCAATGGGAGCAGACATGCAGATTCCCACACAGGTGAATGATAATCAGTCACAAGCTGATAGCAGGGAAAGGCAGACAAAGCTATGCAGCTTGCATGGAAAGAGATCAGAACTGCCTGAGCTGCAGCACTACTACTGCCAGCAGCACCTGCTGCAGCAGCGATCATGACAATAACACTTTTCTCCTGTCAGACTCAAAGAACTCAAGAGCTGCAGCCACTGGGTCGCAGTCAAGAGGCCACCCTGCAGTGTTAGGGAGTCTTGCCTTGAACTCCTTACTGAAAAGTTACCGACCGTAGCCAGGATTTGAACCCTGGTCTCCCATGTCAAAGGCGATGCCCTTAACCAGTACACTATCCAGTCATGTTCTTTGCCCTGCAAACTGTGCATGCCCCTTGCTGTTCCAGTTGGTCATCTATCGCCATCTTTGGTTACCTGTTACTGGGTAAAGGATTTGTGGGTGCCTGTAACGATCGGTGGGCGCAGAGAGTATCTGATTACCGGTGATCTGCAGTATCACCGGAAATACAGATATATACCAGATTATAAGTGATCTGCAGTCTCACCGATAATCCGATATACAACTAACCTCTGTACACCTGAGTAGAGTGTAGTGTTTGGTGTAACAGTAACACTTAGAGGACAAGGCCTCAATGCAGCAAGGAGTACTGCACAGATTCCTTCCGCAGACCTGAGCTCTCCAAGACGGGAGGAGTCAGACTGACAGTAGGAAGGTAAATCTGAAAGTGACCCTCAGGAGGAAGGATCGCTAACAGAGCGAGGAACCGCCTCTAACGGTAAGGTCGGTTCTCGAGGTCGGACAAGCCAGGTCGTAAACACACAGACAGATAAAGTACAAGATCAGCAGACAAAGGCAGAGTCAAAGTACAGGCAGGGTTCGGCAACGGGGTATCAGATATATCGGGGTACAAAATCAGGAGGCAGAAACAGAGTCTAGGAGCGAGCCGGGGTTCGGCAACAGAGTATCAGAAATAACGAGGTACAAGATCAGAGTTCAGAAGGGTAGTCAAGGCAGGCAAAAGTCATAACAGATAATCACAATCAAACTAGTACTTTAGCTATCAACAGAATCTAGCTAAGTGTAGGATTACAGCTCCAGCTGGTCCCGGCACACTTGCGGATCTGACTACGGATCTGGGTGCTCCCACGTGTGTGATCGCACGCCAGACAAAGAGCAAGTGAACAACCAGCAGTATATATACTCTAGGACCTTTCCAGGACCTCCCTAATTGCTGGTCCAATGGGAGCAGTGGAATTTGTCAGCTGACCCAGCTGGTCAGCCGACTCCCTTCTAACAGCTATTTAAACTCTGCCTCTGTGCTCGCGCGCGTGTAAGTCTGAATCTTGGTGGACTATCAGTCCCAGCCACACCAGTACTGTCTTGCAATGTATCCAGTGAACTGAGTGCGGGAGCCGCCTCCAATGCGGATTCCGCCGCTCTGCCTAAGCGGCATGCAGCGTTTTTTTCCGCGTTGTGACGCCATGCTGGACGCGGAAACAGCCGCCTCGCCTTGAGAGACAGCGGCTTTTCCGCGTTTCATCACAGTGCCATTAGGTTTATCATAGCTGTTCTTGAAACAGACAAATAGGCCTCTATTCAATTAACTTTTTCTCCTGAGTTAGTTCCTATAGAGTGACCAGACGTCCTGGATTGCCCGGGACGCGTCCCGGATTCGGGGTCCGCTGTCCCAGGCTGCATGAGGTCCCGGGAAACGTCCCGCTTTCAGCAGCGGGACGTCCCGGCCTCGGGACTCTGGCCACTCTATCCTTATGAACTGGCAGCGGCGTCTATAGACGCCGTGCCAGTTCATTGCCCGCAGCCCCGCTCCAGCCTCCTCTTCCAGTGTCTGTTCCGACACCGGCAGGCGAGCAGGGCTACGGCAAGATGGCTGCCGAAGCCCTGTACTGGAGACTATTTGTCTCCAGTACAGGGCTTCGGGCGCCATCTTGCCGTAGCCCTGCTCTGCCAGGCTGTCAGCGCGGGAGACTTCAGGAGGAAGGTGGTCCCGGTAGCAGCGCGCCAGAGGCCGGAGACTTCTGCCAGGTGAGTAAATGCTTTCTTTTTCAGGGGAAATGTTTGCCCGCATTGCGTTTTTTTTCTGGTGAAATGTTTGCCTGCATTGTGTTTCTTTTCTGGTGAAATGCTTGCCCGCATTGCGTTAATTTTCTGGTGAAATGTTAGCCCGCATTGCGTTTCTTTTCTGGTGAAATGTTTGCCCGCATTGCGTTTTTTTTTCCCAGGTGAAATGTTTGCCCGCATGGCGTTTCTTTTCTGGTGAAATGTTTGCCCGCATTGCGTTTTTTTTTTCCAGGTGAAATGTTTGCCCGCATTGCGTTTCTTTTCTGGTGAAATGTTTGCCCGCATTGCGTTAATTTTCTGGTGAAATGTTTGCCCGCATTGCGTTTCTTTTCTGGTGAAATGTTTGCCCGCATTGCGTTTTTTTCCCAGGTGAAATGTTTGCCCCGCTTTGCGTTTGTTTTCTGGTGAAATGTTTGCCCGCGTTGCGTTTCTTTTCTGGTGAAATGATTGCCTGCATTGCGTTTCTTTTCTGGTGAAATGTTTGCCTGCATTGTGTTTCTTTTCTGGTGAAATGTTTGCCCGCATTGCGTTTCTTTTCTGGTGAAATGTTTGCCCGCATTGCGTTTCTTTTCTGGTGAAATGTTTGCCCGCATTGCGTTTCTTTTCTGGTGAAATGTTTGCCCACAATGCGTTTCTTTTCTGGTGAAATGTTTGCCCGCATTGCATTTATTTTGTACTGACATGTCGCCCGCATTGCGTTTATTTTGGGCTGACATGTTGCCCATTGCGTTTATTTTCTGGTGTCCAGGGTAACTGTTACTGCATTTATTATTTAATGGTCATAGATGGCTATGTTTGCTGCTTTGTGGTTACGGTATACTATTAGCATCACACAGTTTCTGCACACCCATGATGCAAAGTCTCGTTTGTCCACATCATGGCGTAAACACTGCTTTCTTATGCCTCGCTGTTACATCATTACGTT
Source organism: Hyperolius riggenbachi (assembly GCF_040937935.1). Classification (NCBI taxonomy): domain Eukaryota; kingdom Metazoa; phylum Chordata; class Amphibia; order Anura; family Hyperoliidae; genus Hyperolius; species Hyperolius riggenbachi. The sequence continues at coordinate 452,255,457 of NC_090648.1, read as the reverse complement.
AGCTCCGCCCATACAATGGCATGGCCACGCCCAATTTTTCGCCACCCTCCCCAGTCTTCGTCGCTGCGCGCTCCTCAGTCCTCCCCACTTTTCGCGCGCCGCCCCCCCTCCCCGTCCCAGGTTGGACCCACAAAAATCTGGTCACTCTAGTTCCTAAGTGATGTTTTCATATCTTGGGTCATACGCAATTGACTTTTTCTAATGAGTTTAATCCTAGATGATATTTTCACAACTTATCATAAAATGCTTTTTAACCTTTTGGGGACCGCCTCTATTAGATCCTACGTCGCACTTGTGGCTGTTCTAGCCTGATGCGGCGTAGGATCTACGCCACCCGACGTTTCTGCTCCCGACGTGATCATGCGCACCTGAGAGGGGAGATTAAGCTGTCATATGACAGCTGACATCTCCCCTCAGTGATCAGAAGCCATCGCGTATGGCTTCTGATCACGTGATGGCTACCCATTCTGGTAAAAGCAGCAGATTTCTGGCAGCACTACAGGACAATTACTTGACTCAAATGGTAACTGAACCAACTACGGGGAATGCGTTACTGGATCTGATCATTTCTAATAGACCAGATAATGTATCAAATGTGCACGTTCAAGAACATTTGGGAAATAGTGATCACAACATGATAACGTTTGATCTGGTGACTGATAGGCCACGGGGCAGCGGGACCACTAAAACTATGACTTTTAGAAAAGCAAAGTTCAATCAAATTATGCAGGCACTAAGTTTGGTGAACTGGGATAATGTACTACAAGGGGAAGACACTGAAGGGAAATGGCAAGCTTTTAAACTTATACTCAATCAATATTGTAGTATGTATATCCTATATGGAAACAAAATATCTAGGAATAAAAAAAGGCCTCTATGGATGAATAGAAAGGTTAAAGATAAAATGAAGAGGAAAAAGAATGCCTATAAGGTCTTAAAATAGGAGGGGACCGAGGCTGCACTAAGCAATTTTAAGGAGTGCAATAAAAATTGTAAAAAAGAAATTACGCAGGCAAAGATTGAAGCTGAAAAACAAATCGCTAAGGATATCAAATCTAACCCAAAAAAGTTTTACAAGTACACTAACTCTAAAAAAAGAAAGGTTGACTGTATAGGACTCCTAAAGGATGAGGGTGGGAACTCAATGGTGGATGACCAAGGTAAGGCAGAGTTATTAAATGCTTTCTTTGCTTCTGTCTTCACAAAAGAAACAGCACTGTTGCAAACTACAGAGGCGGAAGAGTCTCAATCTTCTAACTGTAATATTAAATACTTAACGCAGGAAGAAGTGAAGGCAAGACTAAATAAATTAAAAATAGACAAGGCACCTGGCCCGGATGGCATGCATCCTCGGGTCCTAAGGGAATTAAGTTCAGCTATAGATAAACCCCTTTATCTTATCTTTTGTGACTCTCTTGCAACTGGCAGAGTCCCAGTGGATTGGCGTACAGCCCACGTTTTCCCATTATTTAAGAAGGGCAAAAAAATCTGATCCAGGAAATTATAGACCTGTAAGCTTAACATCAGTTGTATGCAAACTATTTGAGGGGTTACTAAGAGATACTATACATGACTTTATAGTAGAAAATAATCTTATTTCTCAGCATCAACATGGGTTTACTAAAGACAGGTCCTGTTTGACTAACATGCTCAGCTTTTATGAGGTAGTGAATGCTAATATGGATATTGGGAATGCTGTAGATGTGATATACTTGGACTTTGCAAAGGCCTTCGACACTGTTCCCCACAAAAGTCTGGTACAAAAGTTGAGGATGCAAGGACTGGGGAAGAGTCTGTGTTCATGGATAGGGAACTGGCTAATGGACAGAAAACAAAGAGTTGTGGTCAATGGATCGTACTCAAAATGGGAGACTGTTAGCAGTGGGGTCCCACAGGGGTCTGTTCTGGGTCCAGTGCTCTTCAATTTATTTATTAATGACCTAGTAGATGCAATGTTGCTATTTTTGCAGATGATACAAAATTGTGCAGAATCATCAACTCTCAGGAAGATAGTGTCATATTGCAACAGGATCTGGATAGGATGGCTATATGGGCACATACATGGCAGATGAAATTCAATGTTGACAAATGTAAAGGTCATGCATTTTGGACGTACTAATGGTCTAGCACCATACAAAATAAATGGGATACAGTTGGGGACATCAAACTTGGAGAAAGACTTAGGAGTACTCATTGACAACAAGTTAAATAATCGTACTCAATGCCAAGCCGCTGTAGCTAAAGCTAACAAAATTTTGGGATGCATTAAAAGGGAAATAAAAACTCGAGATGCTAGCATAATATTGCCCCTGTTTAACTCTCTAGTAAGGCCACATCTGGAATATGGAATTTAGTTCTGGTCACCACATTACAAAAAAGATATTGCAGTTTTAGAGCAGGTGCAGAGACGAGCAACAAAATTGATACGTGGGATGGAAGATCTCACTTATCAAGAAAGGTTAGATAAACTGGGTTTATTTAGTCTAGAGAAAAGACGCCTTAGAGGGGATCTAATTAACATGTATAAATACATCAGAGGGCAATATAATAGCCTGGCGGATGAGCTTTTTGTCCCTAGGCCTTCTCTAAGGACTAGAGGACATGATCTGCGCATGGAGGAAAAACGTTTTAGCCATTTATTTAGGAAAGGGTTCTTTACAGTAAGAGGGATTAAGATGTGGAAAGCATTGCCACAGGAAGTCGTTATGGCAAACTCTATACCTGCATTTAAAGGGGGCTTAGATGCTTTCCTTGCATTGAAAGACATCCATGGCTATAATTACTAGGTAATGCCTAATGATGTTGATCCAGGGATTTTATCGGATTGCCATCTGGAGTCGGGAAGGAATTTTTCCCTTTAGGGGCTAATTGGACCATGCCTTGTAAGGGTTTTTTCGCCTTCCTCTGGATCAACAGGGATATGTGAGGGAGCAGGCTGGTGTTGTACTTTATACTGGTTGAACTCGATGGACGTATGTCTTTTTTCAACCAAAATAACTATGTAACTATATAATCACCAGTGGATCATAGTGACCAGTGACCACTGCAACAGCTGCGGCGGTAGGGGGGGAAGAAGTGGATCCACTCACCTTCCTGCCGTTCCCCCGACGATCCTCGCCCCCCTCCGCTCTGGCCGGCATCTCTGCTCGCTCTGACGTCAGTGCCGGGTCCCGGCTTGATGATGTCATTAGGCCGCAACCCGGAACTGAGCGGCAGTATGAGCGGGGATGCCGGCGACCGCGGAGGGGGCTACTGCGGCTCATCGCTGGAGCCTGGGAGGTGAGTAAAGGCTTGTGGCGAAAGGGGGGACATCTGGCTAAAAGGGGGACATCTGGCCCAGCATGCCACACTGGGGATCCGGCTGCCTGACCCCCGCAAACTCGCCCCCTTTCCCCACATGCAGATTTGCCTGGTCCTTAAGGGGGGTTAGGCAGCCGGTCCCCAATAGGTTAAACCACCAGCAAGAAAGAAAACACAAAAAATAATTTTGATAGTTCTTTTTGGTACTTTTTCAATTGCAAAGTGCTGAAAAGTTATTTTAAAGAGAAGATGAAACATTATCGTCTAAGCGAAAACGCAGGGGGGAAAGTGAATTGAATAAGGGTCAAAGTTCTATAACTCTGGGCTTCCTCTGTGGAGAGTATCTGTACTTGTAGCCATAGTAACCAGTCTTACTGTATTTCTTGTTTGGAGCAAGACAAATGGGGCATAAGGGAACCATCAGTCCGTTTCACATACACTGGGAAAGCCAAGTGGGATGGACCAACTTCCTGTGCTGAAGTACATAGAGTCTATTAGAAAATTAAAACATAAATTAGAGGCTACTACAGGACAGCAAGCACAAAGCGGACAAGGGGACGGAGGTACATCGCTAATTGGGTGTAGTTAAAGAGAATTTGAAGGCAACATTTTAAAAAAAAAACAACAGATATTTACCTAAGGGAGAGGGTAGGCTCTGGGTCCTATAGAACCTTCCCCTTTCTCTCCTGGTCCAATTGTTCCACCACAGGCTCTTCCATGTAAATCTCCTGCCATGGGAGGCTTCAGGAAGTCTTCGGGAGCCCAAGTGCTCCTGACAGGAGCTCTGTACAGCGCACTTGTGAGTGCGTGAAAATGTTTCTTCAATTTAAAGAGGAACTTTAACCAAGGATTGAACTTCATCCAAATCAGTAGCTGATACCCCCTTTCCCACGAGAAATCTTTACCTTTTTCTTCAATAGATCACCGGGAGATCTGTGTGGCTGATTTTGTGGTGAAATTCCTCCCACAGTGTGATGTCATGACCATGGTCCTGACAGTTTGCAGTCTGTGAACCTCGTTGCATTGTGGGAAATAACAGCTTTTTCCAACAGCCAAGCAAGCAATATCTTCCTCTGTGCGTAGAACGCTCAGTAAAGGAACATTCCGTACAGATCACCTGGCAGAACTAAAGATGTCACCACCAGTGCTAAATTTCAGAATGTAAATCAGGGAGAGGAAAGATTTTACAATGGGCAAACACTGACTAAATAATCTATAAATTAATTTTGTAACAAAAAAATTTTTTTTTTTTATTATGTTGTTTTCACTACAGTTCCTCTTTAAACAATTTAACCATTTAAAGACTCCATTTCACTTTCAGCATAGGTCCACTGTAAGCAAATTGTTTCCTTTCTAGTAAAGACATTCTGTCAAAGTTACAGTTATTTGGGTTGAAAAAAGACATACGTCCACTGAGTTTAACCAGAAAACAAGTGAAATTACTTTTTTTGCTCAGGCCAAAAAAAAAAAAAAAAGACAAACTTCCTTATTATTACTCCATATATCTCTACATTTTTGATGCAGGTTTATTTACAGCATTTGATTGGATGCTTACCTTCTGATGTCTGTGACATCACTTCCCCTACTGGCTGTGACTGGATTTCCCTTTTTGTTTCATGTTACATAGTTACATAGTCAGTTTGGTTGAAAAGTCCAACCAGGAATTTTTTTTTTTTTAAACTCCATCACCCTGAAACTCCACATATCCCAGTTGATCCAGGGGAAGGCAAAAAAAACCTTACAAGGCCCTGTCCAATTAGCTATAAAAGGGAAAAATTCCTTCCGGACTAAAGATGGCAGTCAGATAAGCGTCTAGTTAAAAATGGCGCCCCCTTCTGCCCGATATATGTTTAAAACGATATTTATCGTTTTAAAGGTTAAAATAGTGCAGACCTTTTGAACGAAATTTATCGTTTTAAAACTTTTTTTTTGTCCTGCCTGAACGATATTTATCGTTTTAACCCGTGCTTTGCTGCCGTTTGGAAAATATCTGCCCGCCGGCTTTAATGTTTAATAGCAAAGCCCCCTTAACCTCCTTAGCGGTAACCCCGTGTGTGACACAGGGTAAGCCGCCGGAGGGTGCCGCTCAGGCCCTGCTGGGCCGATTTTCATAATTTTTTTTTTGCTGGACGCAGCTAGCACTTTGCTAGCTGCGCCAGCACCCCGATCGCCGCCGCGCGCCCGATCGCCGCTATCCGGTGCGGCGCGCGCCCCCCCCCCCAGACCCCTGCGCTGCCTGGCCAGTCAGTGCCAGGCAGCGACAAGGGGTGGATCGGGTCTCCCAATGACGTCCCGACGTCGCTGACGTCGGTGACGTCATCCCGCCCCGTCGCCATGGCGACGGGGGAAGCCCTCCAGGAAATCCCGTTCTTTGAACGGGATTTCCTGATCGCCTATCGCCGGAGGCGATCGGCGGGGCTGGGGGGATGCCGCTGAGCAGCGGCTATCATGTAGCGAGCCCTGGGCTCGCTACATGATTTAAAAAAAAAAATATAAAAAAAAACTGCTGCGCTGCCCCCTGGCGGTATTTTTCATACCGCCAAGGGGGTTAAAAGCTAAAAACACCAAATTTGCAGGGAATGTTAAGAAGAAAATCGTGAACAAGAGGAAAAAATTTTTTTTCAAAAAGACCTTATAGTTTTTGAGAAAATCGATTTTGAATATTCTTCTTCTGACCGTGGGAAAATTAAACGCCCGCCGACTTTAGCGGTTAATAGCAAAGCCCCTTTAAATGCCAGAAACACCAAATGTGTAGGGAATGTTAAGAAGAATAGTGGGAACACGAAGAAAAAAAAATGTTCAAAAAGACCTTATAGTTTTTGAGAAAATCGATTTTAAATCTGTATGAAATGTATTTATTTAAATTGCGTACTGACATTTCCGTGGAAACTTTTTCCGCCGACTTTAGCAGTTAATAGCAAAGTCCCCTTAAATGCTAGCAACACCAAATTTGCAGGATATGTTAAAAAGATACTGGGAAACAATATTTAACCACTTAAGCCCGAAGGGTTGAAATTTTTTTACATCCGAGCAACTTTCACCCCCCATTCATTTGCCAATAACTTTATCACTACTCATCACAATTAATTGATCTATATCTTGTTTTTTCCGCCACCAATTAGGCTTTCTGTGGGTGGTATATTTTGCTAAGAGCCACTTTACTGTAAATGCATTTTAACAGGAAGAATAAGAAAAAAATGGAAAAAATTCATTATTTCTCAGTTTTCAGCCATTATAGTTTTAAAATAATACATGCCTCCATAATTAAAACTCACGTATTGTATTTGCCCATATGCCCCGGGTATTTCACCGTTAAAATTATGTCCCTATCACAATGTATGGCGACAATATTTTATTTGGAAAAAAAGGTGCATTTTTTCCGTTTTGCGTCCATCACTGTTTAGAAGCCCATAATTTATTAAATCATATTGATATACTCCTTTGACATGAATATTTAAAAAGTTCAGACCCTTAGGTAACTATTTATGTTTTTTTTTTTTTTTATTATTGTAATTTTTTTTTTTTTTAATTTAAACTTGTATGTGGGTATTTTTTGGTGTGGGAGGTAAACAGGTTTTTTTTTAATATATTTATAGGTTTATTCTTAAAACTTTTTTTTTTAGGTGTAATTTGCTATTTGGTCACAAGATGGCCAGAATCAAAAAGTCCTGGGAGCGATCGATCTCGCTCCCAGGCAGAAGAAAGGAGACCAGAGCTCAGAAAATCCGCAGCGTCTGAAGAGACGCTGTCGGCTTTTCTCCGGGGGGGTCTGATCAGCGAAAGGGATTTATAATCCCTTTCACTGATCGGTGGGCTAGCGGCCAGCAGCGGGGGCGCGCACGGGGGGGCCCGCGGGCGCGCGCGCGACCCGTGGGAGTGCGCACAGCCCAACTGGATGAGAAATCTCGTCCAGTTGGGCTTAAGTGGTTAAAAAAAAATTTGGAAAATTTTATTTATTTATTTTTTTAAATTAAAATTTGTGGGTTATGTTCAGAGTGTGGGAATTTTTTTGAAAAAAATGACGTGGGGTCCTCCCTCCCGAGCCTCTGTAACCCTTTGTCTCCCATGCAGGCTGGGATAGCCAGAATGCGGAGCCCCGGCCGACTGGGGCTTCGCACCCTGAGCTATACCAGCCCGCATGGTCCATGGTATGGGGGGGCTTCGGGGGGGGAGGGGCGGCCAAGCCTTCCCCTCCCCCCGGAGCACTTGTCCAATCCATGGACAAGGGGCTCTTCCCCACCTCCGGTGCCCCAGGAGGAAGTGGAGGCGACGACTCCCGGGGGGGGGGGGTTCATGGTGGCATCTGGGAGTCCCCTTTAAGAAGGGGACCCCCAGATGCCCACCCCCCTCCCAGGAGAAATGAGTATAGGGGTACTTTGTACCCCTTACCCATTTCCACAAAGGGTTAAATGAAATAAAAACACAACCACGAGAAAAGTCCTTTAATGTTCTAAATTAACCACAAATACTTACCTGTACCTTTAAGAAAAAAATCCCACGCCAATCAGGTCCCACGACAGTATCCTCTATCTTGCGATCTTCTGATACATCTTGATTGAAGATCTCCGCCGCCCCGACGCCACACACGCCGCCTCCGCCGCACTGCTCTCAGCTATACTAAGTATAGCTGAGAGTTGCGTCTATGCGTCTTGTATGGATTGGACAAGGGCTCCGGGGGGGAGGGGAAGGCTTGGCCGCCCCTCCCCCCCGGAGCCCCCCCATACCATGGACCATGCGGGCTGGTATAGCTCAGGGTGCGAAGCCACAGTTGGCTGGGGCTCCACATTCTGGCTATCCCAGCCTGCATGGGGGACAAGGGGTTACAGAGGCTCGGGAGGGGGGACCCCACGTAATTTTTTTTTTTAAATTTGCGATCAATTTTTTTTTTAATGTTCTGAGTCTGGGAAATAAATAAAAAAAAAAAACACTGTGGGGTCCCCCCTCCCGAGCCTCTGTAACCCCTTGTCTCCAATGCAGGCTGGGATAGCCAGAATGCGGAGCCCCGGCCGACTGGGGCTTGGCACCCTGAGCTATACCAGCCCGCATGGTCCATGGTATGGGGGGGCTCCGGTGGGGAGGGGCGGCCAAGCCTCCCCCTCCCCCCCGGAGCCCCTTGTCCAATCCATGGACAAGGGGCTCTTCCCCGCCCCCCTTGCCCCAGGTGGAGGCGGGGGCGACGACTCCCTGGGGGGGGGTTCATGGTGGCATCTGGGAGTCCCCTTTAAGAAGGGGACCCCCAGATGCCCACCCCCTCCCAGGAGAAATGAGTATAGGGGTACTTTGTACCCCTTACCCATTTCCACAAAGGGTTAAATGAAATAAAAACACAACCACGAGAAAAGTCCTAATGTTCTAAATTAACCACAAATACTTACCTGTACCTTTAAGAAAAAAATCCCACGCCAATCAGGTCCCACGACAGTATCCTCCATCTTGCGATCTTCTTGTTTGAAAATCTCCGCCGCCCCGACGCCACACACGCCGCCTCCGCCGCACTGCTCTCAGCTATACTTAGGGCCCGTTCACACTGCACGCGTTTCCAGCCGCGTTTTGGAAACGCGTGCAGGTGGCCGATACGCACGACATCAGACATTGCATAGAGTGCAATGTCTGATGTTCACACTGCATGCGTTCCGGACCTGTGCGGTCCGGGAACACATGCTGCACGCAGATTTTGCTAAAACGCGTGGCTGTCCCATTCACTTTTCAGTGATGGGATCAGCCACGCAACGCACACAAACGCGGATGGTCCGTACGCGTTGCGGTCCGCACGCGTTCCGCATGCATGGCCATCCGCATTTGTGATCTGAACGGGCCCTAAGTATAGCTGAGAGTTGCGTCTATGCGTCTACATAGACGCATTAGCGCTAGCTGCCGCTGCCCTCCCTGCCTCCCTCCACCTGTTACCCTCACCCATGCTGGCACCCAATGCACCCATGGGTGCCAGCATGGGTGAGGGTGACAGGTGGGGGGAGGCAGGGAGGGCAGCGGCAGCTAGCGCTAATGCGTCTATATAGATGCATAGACGCAACTCTCAGCTATACTAAGTATAGCTGAGAACAAAAAGCATCTTTAAATTTTGGCTCCAAGGCTTCCCATTGGTTTCTTATCGACCAATGGGGATCCTCCTGATCCCCATTGGTCTGTTAAGGAACCAATGGGGACCATTGGAGCTAAAATTTAAAGATGCTTTTTGCTCTTAGCTATACTAAGTATAGCTAAGAGCAGTGCAGCGGAGGCGGCGTGTGTGGCGTCGGGCGGCGGAGATCTTCAATCAAGATGTAACAGAAGGTCGCAAGATAGAGGATACTGTCGTGGGACCTAATTGACGTGGGATTTTTTTCTTAAAGGTACAGGTAAGTATTTCTGGTTAATTTAGAACATTAAAGGACTTTTCTCGTGGTTGTGTTTTTATTTCATTTAACCCTTTGTGGAAATGGGTAAGGGGTACAAAGTAGCCCTACACTCATTTCTCCTGGGAGGGGGGTGGGCATCTGGGGTCCCCTTCTTAAAGGGGACTCCCAGATGCCACCATGAAACCCCCCCCCAGGGAGTCGTCGCCCCCACCTCCTCCTGGGGCACCGGAGGTGGGGAAGAGCCCCTTGTCCATGGATTGGACAAGGGCTCCGGGGGGGAGGGGAAGGCTTGGCCGCCCCTCCCCCCCCGAAGCCCCCCCATACCATGGACCATGCGGGCTGGTATAGCTCAGGGTGCGAAGCCCCAGTCGGCCGGGGCTCCGCATTCTGGCTATCCCAGCCTGCATGGGAGACAAGGGGTTACAGAGGCTCGGGAGGGGGGACCCCACGTCATTTTTTTCAAAAAAATTCCCACACTCTGAACATAACCCACAAATTTTAATTTAAATAAATAAATAAATAAATAAAATGTTTCAATTTTTTTTTAACTATTTGACATTCCTGGACGTGAAACTCACGTCCAGGAAGCCATGTGCGCTCCTGCGCGTCCACGCGGCCGATCGCGCGCGTGCACGCGCGCTCCCGGCCGGCGGTTTGTTAGCCAGTGAATCAGTGAATCGGGCAACGGTGCCCGATCACTGATTCCTCTCCCCCGCAGAAAAAGCGACAGCTTCTCTCGGAAGCTACGCTTTTTCTGCTTCCTATGTCGCTCTAAGCGTACGTGGTACGCTTAGAGTGACGTCACTGTAAACAACTCATGGCTGCCATCTTGTGGCCAAAAAGTAAACTACATCTAAATGTTAAATAAAAATAAAAATACACATATATTTACAAAAAAAAATACAATTTCAATCCCACCCTCCCAAAAATACCCACATAAAATGTTTAATTAAAAAAAAAAAAAAACATTACAATTAAAAAAAAAAAAAACACAAATATTTACCTAAGGGTCTAAACTTTTTAAATATCTATGTAAAGATGAAATATTTCTTTTTTTTTTTTATTATAAGCTTGTAAATAGTGATGAATGCAAAACGGAAAAAATGCACTTTTATTTCCAAATAAAATATTGTCGCCATACATTGTGATAGGGACATAATTTAAATGGTGTAATAAACGGGACAAATGGGCATATACAATACGTGGGTTTTAATTATGGAGGCATGTATTATTTTAAAACTATAATTGCCGAAAAGTGAGAAATAATGATTTGTTTCCGTTTTCTTCTTATTCTTCCTTTTAAAATGCATTTACAGTAAAGTGGCTCTTAGTAAAATGTACCCCCCAAAGAAAGCCGAATTGGTGGCGGAAAAAACAAGATATAGATCAGTTCATTGTGATAAGTAGTAATAAAGTTATAGGCTAATGAATGGGAGGTGAACATTGTTCGGATGCATGAAGCGAAAAACGACTGAATGCGAACTGGTTAAATATGGTTTCCCAGTATCTTTTTAACATATCCTGCAAATTTGGTGTTGCTAGGATTTAAGGGGACTTTGCTATTAACTGCTAAAGTCATCGGAAAAAGTTTCCACGGAAATGTCAGTACGCGATTTAAATAGATACATTTCCTCTTTGAAGATTTAAAATCGATTTTCTCAAAAACTATAAGGTCTTTTTGAACAATTTTTTTTTCTTCGTGTTCCCACTATTCTTCTTAATATTCCCTACACATTTGGTGTTTCTGGCATTTAAAGGGGCTTAGCTATTAACCGCTAAAGTCGGCGGGCGTTTAATTTTCCCACGGTCAGAAGAAGAATATTCAAAATCGATTTTCTCAAAAACTATAAGGTCTTTTTGAAAAAAAAATTCTCCCTCTTGTTCACAATTTTCTTCTTAACATTCCCTGCAAATTTGGTGTTTTTAGCTTTTAAGGGGGCTTTGCTAATTATTAAACATTAAAGCCGGCGGGCAGATATTTTTCAAACGGCAGCAAAGCAAGGGTTAAAATGATAAATATCATTTGGGAGCAATACAAATATAAATATAAACGATAAATATCGTTTTTAAAGCCGGCGCCATTTTTTAGCTGTCAAAAACGAAAAATAACTAGCGATAGTGGTTCTCTATGGGGCGCCGTTTTTTAACTACGATAACTGGCGCCATTTTTAACGGACCCCCGCCCAATGGCTAACCTAATAGGCTGGAGAATGAAGCTTTCAAAGTTCTTTAGTTCTCTTCTTCAGGCATGGTCTATTAGCAGGCCTTTCTACATTGATGGGCCGCAGTTAGATAACTCCAGGGATTGTTTTTGAGGAGTTTGGAGAAGTTATTTGCGCTGTTAGGTCCTCCCTGCCCACTCTACCTTCCACGTAACTCTCTCATTAGTGACACCCACACACAAAAAAATATACCGCTATCATCGGCCAGCTGTCACCTACACATTGTTTTGTCCCCTGCACTGTCCTCCGAACAACAATATTAATAATCGTGCCTGCCTTCGCCCACTCTGAGGAGATGCACTACTGTAGTCTGCTTTCCAATTACTACAGTGAGAGAAATCGCTGACCTCAACGTTCTGCCCACGTTACTGTCGCCCACCTCACTGTCACTGTTTCTACAAAAGTGTATGTGCAGAAGCCTCCGCTGCCTAAGGTAAATAATACATATCCGAGTCTTAAAAACAATCTAAACTATCAGTCTCTTTCATTCAGAATCATTTTTTTAAAGAGAGCCTGTAAGAAAAAAAAAAGCCCCGGGGAGGGGGGGTACTTACCTCAGGAGGGAGAAGCCTCTGGATCCTAATGGGGCTTCCCTCTTCCTCCTGTGCAGCACAGATCCAGCGTTGGAACCCCTGGACAGGAGCAGACGGCAATATTTACCTTTGTGATCCAGCGCAGGCGCGGCCTGATCAGCCGAAAGCGATCCAGCGCAGACGCAGGACGATCTTCTCTCTCGGGCTCTGGCGGAAATAGCCGAGCCCAACTGGTTTCGCTCTACTGCGCATGTGCAGGCATCTTGTGACTGCGCAGTAGAGCTGACCCGATCAGACTCAGCTATTTCGGCCGGAGCCCAAAGGGGGAAGATGGTACCGAATGTGCGCTGGATGCTAAAGGTAAATACAACCGCATGTGCGCATCCACCAACAAGCTTGTGAGCACATTTTTGGGCGGTGCCAGCGCTGGATCGGAGCTACACAAAAGGATAGGGGAAGCCTCATTAAGATCCAGAGGCTTCCCTCTCCTTAAAGCAAAAAAGTGAACCAGAGATGAAGCACCCTCATGTATTTTTCCATATATATTAGTGGAAACATTAGAGAAAACACCTACCCTGCTGTCTGTTTCATTCTTCACTGTTCAGCTTGCTTCTAATCTGCCCTGATAAAATCCCCGACTCAGCGTTCAGTCTGGCTTTGCTATAATGACTCAGCTATAATGCTTCCTGAGCAGAGCCACAAGGGGGCAGGCTTGGGCTTGAAAAGAGACCAGAGAACACAGACTCAGCTATAAAAATTCCTGAGCAAAGCCAGACTGAATGCTCAGTCGGGGATTTTATCATGGCTGGTAAGAAGCAAGCTAAACAGTTAAAAATGAAACAGAGAGCAGGGTAGGCGTTTTCTATAATGTCCCCATTGATATATATATGGTAAAATACATGAGGGTGCTTCGTCTCTGGTTCACTTTAAGTTTAAAAAAAATCATTAAAGATAAAAAAATAAAATACCACAGTAGAGGGAAGCCACGTCCTCCTCCAGACTATCGCTGGATGCCTAGACCCCCTGAAAGTTCGTGGCCGCGCTCCTGTCCGTGAACAAACGCAACCGCGCTGTGCAGGCTCAGGATGCCTTGCACCTGCACAGTAGCAGAGAGCCCCCCAATGCTCTGCTTTTTCTGTCGAGCCCTAGCAGCTGGTGTAGGGCATCCTACACAGTGTGGTTGTCGCTCGTTCACAGTCAGGAGAGCAGGCGCATGCACACTTTGACAAAGTCCTTTCAGGGGGTCCCAGCACTAAATTTGTGGAGTTGAGGGGGATGGGGAAGCATCTGGATTATTGACAGACTTCTCTATACTGAGTTAAGTACCCATTTAGGGCAGTTTCTTCCCTTCAGGTTTCCTTTAGGCCAGGGGCGTAGCAATAGGGGGTGCAGAGGTTGCGACCGCATCGGGGCCCTCCCTCAACTGCAGTATTAGCTCTCTATTGGTCCTGTGCTCATAATAATCACTTCTACATGCTTTGAATAGTAGTAACCATTAACAAGCTGTTCCCCATCCCCTTCCTGCACCTCTGACACTGTGGTTGTCCTTGGCAGGTTTTGGTGTTATGTATAGAGTGCTTGGGGGGCCCCATTGTAAAACTTGCATTGGGGCCCACAGCTCCTTAGCTACGCCACTGCCTGTTGCCTTGCACCCCGGTACTCTTCCCCAGGACACTTGACACTTACGCCGCTCCATCGACCCTTCGCCCCCGTGCATAGCAACAGATCACATGTACAGTGTAATCTCTGCAGGGTGAGCGTCATACGACATGCCTGGCATGTGTGTGCGAGGCTTTAGAAACACACTTGCAAACACACGGTTCATTCCCTAATCAGATTAGCCTGCTGCAAAGTTTAGATTTCTTTCATGCAAATTCCGGTTTCGGTCAAATGGTAATTTGCATATCGGTCAGACTGTTTGCTGATCCCTGAACCGGAGAAGAGTTCAGACACCCTGTGTGATATACACACTAGGTAGCCATACACTGCTTGTTATTTCAGGTGGGCTCACAGGGCCCGGCCAGTGCTGACTGCACTTTTTTTTTATTATTATTATTTAGCATCTATACCTCTTCTACAGCGCTGTACAGAGTATATTGTCTTGTCACGTAACTGTGGGCTCACAATCTGATCCCTACCCTAGTCATATGTCTATGTATGCATCATGTAGTGTATGTATCGTAGTCTAGGGCCAATTTAGGGGGAAGCCAATTAACTTATCTGTATGTTTTTGGGACGTGGGAGGAAACCAGCGTGCCCGGAGGAAACCCACGCAGACATGGGGAGAATATACAAACTCCATGCACTGGCTCGGATTCGAACCAGAGACTCAGCCCTGCAAATCGAGACTTTCACTCCTTTTAAAGTCACCGGTTTGCTTTAAGAGCAGTGTGTGTCTGTGTGCTTTGATGTCACTGCATGAGAGGGGACAATGACAGGAAAGGACAGACGGCGGACAGGTGTAAGTGGAGAACAAGATTCTTGATTATGCTGATGTGTAACGGAAGCTGTCAGATCCCGCTACCCAGTGGAAAGGCAAGAAGCAAGCCTTTATAAATAACTCATAGCGGGCAGTATGTGCCAGAGCCGCCTGTGCCTGTCCTCACCTGCCCTGCTCTACTTGCCGTTATGTGGGAGGGCGGGTGTTCTGCTGAGGAAGGGGTTAATGCAGACCTGAACTAAACTGTGCTTGGTTAAAGGACAACTGAAGTGAGAAGAATATGGAGGCTGACATATTTATTCCCTTTTAAAGCAATACTAGTTGCCTGGCAGCCCTGCTGGTCTATTTGTCTGAATAACACCAG
Source organism: Hyperolius riggenbachi (assembly GCF_040937935.1). NCBI lineage: Eukaryota > Metazoa > Chordata > Amphibia > Anura > Hyperoliidae > Hyperolius > Hyperolius riggenbachi. Next base: position 452,240,242 of record NC_090648.1, on the reverse strand, counting down.
AAACAAGCATGCAGCTAATCTTATCAGATCTGACCATAATGTCAGAAACACCTAATCTGCTGCATGCTTGTTCAGGGTCTATGGGTAAAAGCATTAGAAGCAGATGATTCGCAGAGTAGCCAGGCAACTAGTATTGCTTGAGCTATATACCCAAGTCGTGATTCTCCCAACAATTCTCCAGAGGACTGGCAATTTTTGGGTGACGAGTGGTCATTTACATGATGTTGCAACGTGGGTATAGGCGCATGATCATGCAAATGTCGCTTGGCGTTGCATGGTGATAACAACTGTCATGGCGGATCGGATCTTTAAGATCCCTGACGGGCGTCGCTAGCCCCAAAGATCAGTGGCACGTGCCACAGATCTATTCTGGGGTGCCCCAGATGCAGAGCCAGGACAAGGTCCTCCAGCACTCAAGGCTGAGACACCAAAGTGCGCCCCCCTCCATCCCTCCCACCTCAGCCGTCACACACTGATTGCTATTAGGCCACCAACCCACCAACACCGTAATCTCTAGTTATCTGGCTTGCAGTCACTGCCATGTATCTCCATTTCTTATTTCTCTCTGCTTCAAACACAATAGGGTAATGATAGCTGAGTGAGCTGTGCACCCCCTTCTACACTGCGCCCTGTTGCTGGAGCCTCTCTCACCTCTGCCTCAGCCCGGCTCTGCCCAGATGTCCTCCAGGCAGAGTCAGGCAGCAGGCAGCAGTACTCCGCTCCAGCCACATGGACTACAGATTCTGCAGATATCTTCTCCTCCAGGATCCTCCCCCTAATGTCTAAGAATGATCAGATGCTAGAGCTGATGGAGGAGAAGAGTAGATCCTACCGCTGTGGTAATCTGCTGGGTATGGGGGAGGGAAAGTGAGGACACACACACACAATGATGCATGCTCCCTATGGAGGATCCAGGCGCTACAGCTTCCAGCATGGCACCACAACACCAAACATGTCCCATAGAGGCACCACAGCACCCAACATGGCACCATAGACAAGACAAGACAAATAATATTTACAGTATATTCTGCAAGATCTTGCCCAAGGTCTCCTCATTGAATAGGTGCTGGCTTACTGAACAGGAAGAGCTGAGATTTGAACCCAGGTCACCTGTGTCAGAGCCCTTAACTATTACACTATCCAGTCACCCAGCATGGCACCACAGCACTTAGCATGCCTCCTAGAGACACCACAGAAACCAGCATGGCACCACGTCACCCAACATGCCCCATAGAGGCACCGCCAGGGCCGGTTCTAGACTTTTTGCCGCCTGAGGCAAACTTGTAAAGAGGCCGCCCAACCCTACCCCCATCCCCTACCTCCATAGGTAGTATAATTGCCCCAGTATAGGTAGCCTGGAGCGGGTAGCGGGCAGGAAGGGGGGTACAGCGGTGAAGAGGGGGGTCGGACCCCCCGTCACCTGGGTCTCCCCGTCCGCTCTCCCCCTCAGCTATTACCGTAGTGTATAAGTAGGCAGCCAGCGGGGAAGCGATGACTCACCTCCTTCCATGTTCCAGCGTGCGTTCCACCGCTCGTCACTTCCTGCAATGCTGGCCTCTGCCCCCCCCCTCCCCACCGCTGGCCCCCTTCCTGCCTGCTACACCCTCCAACTCGCCCCCCCCCTCCAATGGCCAAGTGGGAGCCACCCCCCACCTCTGCCGCCTGAGGAACCCGCCTCATGGGCAGGGCACCATAGCACTCAGCATGTCAATATACAGGAACCAAAGCACCCAGCATGCCCCCATAGAGACACCACAGCACCTAGCATGCCCCCCATTGATGCACCACAGCTCCTAGCATGCCCCCATAGAGGCACCACAACTACCAGCATAACCCAATAGAGCTGTGGAGGATCTACGGGGGGGTGCTGGGAGAGCTGTGGTGCCTCAATGTCAGGCATGCTGGGTGCTGTGGTGCATCAATATGGGTATGCTGGGTGCTGTGGTGCCTCTACGGGGGCATGCTGGGTGCTTAGGTGCCATGCTGTGTGCTGTGGTGCCATTATAGGGGCATGCAGGGAGCTGTGGTTCTTCTACGGGGGCATGCTGGGAGTTGTAGTGCCTGAATTGAAGGCCTGTCAGAGCATGGTAGACTAAAGTTAAAGGGGTTCTGTGGATCTTTAAAAAAAAAAAAAAAACTGACACTTACCTGGGGCTTCTATCGGCCCCCGTGCAGCTGTCATGTCCTGCGCCGTCCTCCTCCGATCCTCTGTTCCCCGACGCTGGTCGCGGTCCAATTATTTGTCTCACAAATGTACACAAATTTCTGCATCTTGAAACTGGACCAGTTAAATTCCACCTCGGCAGAAATTGATCGGCCCATTTAAAGCTACTAGAGATGGCCCGAACGGTTCGCATGCAAACTTATTCGCGTGAACTTCGCTGGTTCGTGTTCGTTCGAACTTTACAGCGGTTCGACCCGCCCCCTATGCTACATTATTAGGGTCAACTTTGCCCCTATACATTACAGTCAGCAGGCACAGGGTAGCCAATCAGGCTACACTCCCTCCTGGAGACCCCCCCCTCCTTTTATAAGGCAGGCATCATCAGCCATTTTACTCACTCGTGTGGCTGCAGTAATTAGAGAAGGGAGAGAGGTGCTGCAGAGACATTAGGGAAAGCTTAGTTAGGCTTGTTAGGTTGCTCTTTCTTGCTGATCCTTGTTGCTAAAAACCACTCCTCATCCTCCTCAACAGCTCTTTTGAGAGCTAATGTGGTTTTTGTGGTCTATTTTTTTTTCGTGTGTGTGTTTGTCCCACAGACACTTGTGTTGCATATACAGCCCTGTCAGTCAGTCTTAGCTGCTGGACCTTGGCTCCTTGGTAATTCCTACTGTTTCCTACTGTGCCACTGCCAGGCCCAGCACATTCAGTGACTACTACCTGTGTGTGTGACAGGCAGCTGCACATTTGTAATAACCATCACTGCATATACCTACCTGTTGTTCACAGTGCACCCACCTACCTACGTGAGCGCACGCAGTGTCACTGTACCTGGAAGGCCACCCGGCAGGTCTGTTCGAGGTCGTGCTGATGTGATTTTGTGCGGCCCTGGACCAAAGTACAGTGCTCAGAAGAAGGCACGTCCCATCAACTCCCAAGATTGTCAGGACGTGGTTGACTATTTAACACAGAACACCTCATCTTCCGCAGCCACCAGCACTACTACTAGCACCACATACGTTCCATTTGACACTTCGCAGGAGTTATTTGGTGGGGAATTAACTGGTTCACAGCCACTACTGTTACAACAAGATGAAGGCGCTAAGCAAGTTACAGCACCTCATATGTCTGAGTTAGGCGACACTATGGACGTAACGTGTGAGGAGGAAGATGAAGAAGTACCTGCTGTTGGTGCAGTTTATGAGGTGTCTGAGGCAAGCGAAGCTGGGCAGGATGATTATTATGATGATGATGATGATACAGATGTCACGGGGATCCTAAGAGACAAGATGACCAAGAGGACAGTTCAGAGGGGGAGTCAGAGAGGAGTAGGAGGAGACGAGTTCCTGAAAGAAGCAGCGGGAGCTCGTTGTCAGAAAAAGCTGGTGGCAGTGTCTGGCGCCATGTATCGCCACCTATGTACAGCCAGCCAATATGCCCTTCAACGTCAGCTGCTGATGCCACCATAGTGCCATCATCCCAGGGGGGCTCAGCGGTTTGGAAATGTTTTAGTGTGTCTGCCTTAGATCAGCGCAATGACATCTGTTCTCTCTGCCTCCAAAAATTGAGACGTGGAAAGGCCAACAGCCGCGTAGGGACAACTGTTTTACAAAGGCACATGGAGAAAAGGCACAAACTGCAATGTGAAGAGCACCAGAGGAAAAGCAGCACACAAAAGAAAAGCCACCCTTCTTCTCCTCTTCCTCCTTCAGGTGCACCATCTTCAGCCTCTTTCTCCCTTGCACCTTCACAATCACAGCCACCCTCCTCCACTCCGCCTCTCACCTTGAGCGGTTGCTGCTCCTCTGCCCACAGCAGCAGTCATGTGGCCATTGGGACACAGCAGTGGAAGATACCAGGCCGCAATTATTTCTCTAAAAAGGCGATACCCAAACTGTACCATGAAGTTGAGAGGCAAGGGGTGTCATCTCTGGCACACAGCGTTGGGTCAAGAGTCCACCTGACCACGGATGCCTGGTCTGCCAAGCATGGTAAGGGCAGGTACATTACTTACACAGCCCATTGGGTCAACCTGGTGATCGCTGGCAAGCAGGGAGTACGTGGCTGTGCAGCAGACCAACTTGTGACACCTCCACGGCTTGCAGGCAGGCCTCCTGCCACCTCCTCTCCTGCTACATCCTCTTTGCTGTCATCATCCTCCTCCTCGGCTGAGTGGCAGTTCAACTCTACTGGTGCTGCGATCTCCTCTCCAGCTACATAGCCCAAGCTCCCCAGGGCCTATGCTGCATGCCAGGTACAACTGTACACACCATCTTAGATATGTCTTGCCTCAAAGCGGAGAGTCACACTGGAGCAGCTCTCCTGGCTGCTCTTAACAAACAGGTGGATCAGTGGCTGACCCCGCACCAACTGGAGATCGGCAACGTGGTGTGTGACATCATGGTGTGGCAGCAATCTCATTTCCGCTTTGAATTTGGGAAAGCTGACACATTTGTGTCGAAGTACCCAGGCTTACAGGACGTCCTGAAGCAGGCCAGGAAGTTGTGTGGGCATTTCAGGCGGTCTTACACGGCCATGGCACACTTTTCCGATATTCAGCGGAGAAACAAGCTGCCGGTGAGACGCCTGATTTGCGATAGCCCGACTCACTGGAATTTGACCCTTTTTATGTTCTCTTGCCTGCTACAACAGGAGAAAGCCGTCACCCAGTATCTCTACAACAACTACAGTAGAAGGACACACTCTGGGTAGATGGGGATGTTCTGGCCCAACAACTGGACACTCATGCAAAATGCCTGCAGGCTCATGCGGCCGTTTGAGGAGGTGAGAAACATGCCAATGCAAGGTTTTTAATTTTTTGGTGCATTTTTGTATGCGTTTTGCTTTTTTTTTTTTTTTTATATTTTCGCTTTTTTAATGGAGTAAAATACAGTATCATATTTATTTAATTAAAAAAGAGTCCTCTGCATCTCCATTGAAATACATTTTACTTGCGTTTTTGAGAAATATGGCCCTTTTCCACTTGCAAGTGGATCACAAGCATAATCACGCTGCATTTGCCATTAAAAAATGGCTTTTTGCACCGTGACCCATTGAGAACGAAACGTGATCGCAACAAAAATCGTGCAGACATACAATTGCGTTTGTGAAAAATCTATCAAACGAATTGCGCTGATGAAAAAGGAGGACCGCGATTTACATGTTAATCAGGGTGCTGTTGCGATTGGTAAGACACTTGCAATCTGCTTTTTTTATCGGATTCGCAGCAAGTGGAAATGGAGCCATACGCAGCAAGTTGTGCGTGTTGAAAAACGCACACATATGCACTTTTTTCATGCGGCCTATAGACTTTCATGGGCAAAAACACTGTCCATTCCGCCTCGTGTGCTAGCCACAGGTAAAGCTAGAAATCACCTCACCAGCATGGATTCACTACAAGGAATAACTAATTTCTGTCTCTAGCCCTGTCTAGTGCTGCCATCTGGTGTCAGATGTTTATATTTTCTATGAGCAAAAACTGGAAGTTACAATAGGACAAAACATGTAGGGCCTGATTTACAAAGCGGTGCTAACAGTTAGCACGCTGGTGAAAAGCCCTTTATCACGCCTAAACTCAGTTTAGGCATGATAAGTTTAGGTGTGATAAGTTTAGGCGTGATAAGTTTAAGCACCAACTGGGTTAGCACCGCAGTGCACAGCTGATCAAAAGTTTTGCGCTAGCAAAGTCTTGTGCACTTCGCATAGAGTTTAATGGTGCTGCTTTGCGTGCGGGACTTTGCGCGCGATCTAAACTTATCTAAACTTAATATGCCTAAACTTATCATGCCTAAACTTATCACGCCTAAACTGGCTTTTCCCCAGCATGGTGCAATGGTTATCATGCCTAAAGCCTCTAACTGGGTTAGCACCGCTTTGTGAATCGAGCCCGTAGTGTTTTCCAGTAGATGAGTGAGAAGTGAGAATGATTCCATGCAAAGTGCCGCCTTCCCTTTCAATGATTTCCATGAACCTCTCCTACCTCTTACACTTCCTTTGTAAACCAGAACTTCCGCAGTGAAGGTGGATGTGTAAGAAGCTGGAGAGCAGCATGGAACACATCTGAAGGGAGGCAGTGGCCAAGGTGAGTTAACCGTTGCGCACACAGCCCAGGCCCCCTGCAGTTAGTATTGCTTAAAAGGCAATAAAATGGCAGCCTCCATATACCTCTCACTTCAGGTTCGATTTAAATGCAGTCAAATGGTATCGGTTGTAACACCATGAATGTCAGCGCTTGAAAGGCGGTGGCCTTATCCGGTGACAGAGGACTGCGACATGTCGCGTCTGAGCACGGCTGCGGCTGCAATCAGATATGACTCAATGGGGGGGCACCTGTCTAGTGCCGGTACTGAGCACTAGCAGGCACCCAGCCGATGCAGGAGAGCAGCTGACAGGCGCTGAACTCACGGCCTGTCAGCTGCATGTCTGAAAGACGCCTTATTGAGATGGGGGTAATTACTACATACACATAGAGTCACAATGACACCTTTCCACCATGGTCAGTATTGAGTATTTCACCAATTTATGCTACAGTTAGGGTGCATACACCATGTGTATAAGTGTGTGCTGCATTGAACACACTTCCCATATAATTGTATGACCGTGCTCACATCTCTGCATCATCATGCTATAAAAAATAACATGCATGCTATAGCTTTCAAAGTGCGCCTTGTTGTGGGTGGCACATTTTGCTAAGAATTATTTTATCTGCATTTTACCAGGAATAATAAGAAAAAAACTAAAGCAAATGCATTATTTCTCCGTTTTCACCTATTATACTTTTAAAATAAAATGTGCTTCTATAGCTAAAACCCACACATTGTATATGCCCATCTGTCCCGATTATTACAACATTTAAATTATGAGTGTATTTTATTTGTTTTGTGTTTGTTTATACTATATCACTAATTACAAGCCCTTGTTTGCAAAGATAACAGTAATGTATCCTCATGGCATACATATTAAAAAAGTTGAATCCCTAAGGTAATTATTTTTGAAATGCTGTCACTTTTTATTTTTTTACAAGTGATTTATTTTGGTAACTATGGAGGAGGGTATATAGAGTTAACTATATGAGATTTTTTTTTATGTATTTTAATGTATTTGTATATGTAATTTTACTTTTTGTCCACAAGATGTCCCCACAATGTTCCCTGTAACCTTTACACCAGGGGTCCTCAAACTTTTTCAGTCAAGGGCCGGGGTCAACATACTTCAGACTGCTGGGGGGCCGGAGTATACATAAAATGATGTAGAAAAACATAACATTCATCCTAGGTATTGTGGGTAGCCCTCATGTCTTCTATTTAACCAGAGCAGATGCTATGCCCCCAACACAGCATGTGCAGTTATTATGCCACCAATACAGCATGTGCAGATAGTATGCTCAGCAACACAAGGTCAGATATTATCCCCCCAACACAGCATGTGCAGAAAGTATCCCCCAGCGCAACATGTGCAGAAAGTATTCCCCCAGCACAGCATTTGAAGATAGTATCCCCCCAGCACAGCATGTTCAGCTATTATGCCACCAACACAGTTCAGATCTTGTGACCCTATTTATTTATTTAATTTATTTATTGAATTTATAAAGCGCCAACATATAATGCAGCGCTGACCCTAACATAGCAAGTCATATATGAGCCATGATGTCACGTAATGGCCTGCAAAAGCCTGCAGCACCATCTCACCCATACACACACGATCGCTGTAGCAACGTAAACAGCACAACCCTCCATTTCCCCTTCGCAAAGGAACCATAACATTTCTGCACTGCACTGACCAAAATACATGTGATTATGCTTGTTACAAGACATCCCCTCCACCCAGTAACCCAGAAGCCAGCAAATGACTGCTTTCTTGCTTTCATGTGGATGGGTGGTGCCAAAACTGCTATTCTATATGCGGGCCACCAATATTTAAATATGCAGCAGACCGCATCTATAAATAATACAATTTTTTTTTTTTGGGGGGGGGGGGGGGGGGGGAGGTAAAAAAGCCCCAGGGGTCCGCATTCGGCCCATGGGCCTTAGTTTGAGGACCACTATTTTACACCGTAATTATACCCTTAGGTTTGCCCATTTATCCTGCTTCTTACATCATCCTTAAAGAAAACCTAAACTGAAAATGAAAAGTCAAAATAAGCATACACAAGTCATACTTACCTTCCATGTAGTCTACTCCTCAGTGTCTTTCTCCTGTCCCGCATCCTGTTTGTTCACTGTGATCAAGGGAATTTTCCGTCCTCCATTTTGAAAATGACCATTACCCATAACAGCTTTCTGGTCAGCACACAGTTAAACTGTAACATTGCCCACGTGAGCCATTGCCAACATGGCTCAAGTGAGCCATAGGGAAACATGGACATTTACCTGGTACATCAGTTCTCTCAGCTATAACTGACAGCAACTGATATTTTACTGACAGCAACTGATATATTTCAGATCTGACAAAATATTGTCAGAACTGGAAAGGATTATTGTCAGAAGAAAATGGTGAGCTTCTGAGAGGAACTGATGGCAAGGTAACTATGTAATGTTCATTTGAAGTTACCTCATGTGTTTATTTTAAATATTTTTACTGAGTACAGGTTCTCTTTAAGATCCGAGTGCTTGCTGGCTGCCTTATACAGTATGTCCCACCTCTATACAAGTCTCATTCGGCCTGATGCACATCACCAAATAAACACAAAAATGCATAGGAATTTTTTTTCTTTTTTAATGTTCTTCTGTGCATTTGCATTTCATTTCCAGTGAGTGGAATTTCATGGGTTACCAACAGGACTGTTTCTGGACCTTATGTCACCCCAAGCAAATCTGTGTCTCCCTTCCACCCCCTCCCCCCACCCCATGGCATATGTGCATGCGGTAATTTTACTAATATTACCTTTTATTTATAGTAAAATATCTGCCATGACCTATGCCAAGTGGCGCAGTCAAATTTGATGTGCACCTGTCCCTGATGAAGCCGTGACATCGGCGAAACATGTTGAGGCATCATGGGCACATCTGCAGCTACCTGCTAACGGCCTGGTACATCCATCTTGGACCTTATCCAAGTTTGTGGACAGTCACACATACAACATCATCAACCTCAGAGTGGTAAATATACCAAGACTTTTTGCATCCTTGTGGATCACCTATATTATTGCACCAACTATCGCAGGCACCCTGGGATTGGGAGTAGTCTTTTGAACTGTTAGCTATGGGTCATCAGGTCCAGCAACACACATACAGAGTTTGCCATTTTCTCATCTCAGCACAATCACCTTTGTTGTGTAATTAGTGGCAACATGTGGGATAGGCAGCAAACACTTAATTTTGAGTAGCAACACCCCCCACATTTCTTCTTCTATGCCCTCTTTTAGGTGATTTAAAGTGCACGGTTTGTGAAAAACAATAAGTGGAGCGCATAGATACATGAGAAGTCCAAAGCTCTGTACAAACAGAACATCAGCAATACAAATAGGGATGGTCGAAATTGGCAATTTCGTGTTCGCAAAAACGTTTGTGAATTGTACCGCAAACATTTGCAAAGCGATCGTTTGTGAGAGTCACATAGACTTTCATGGCAGACAAGCTTCTAAGACCTTCAAGGCATCTCTGCAGCCACAATTTCTTTAAAAAAGGTGTGCAAAGTGTACAAAAACCTAGACAGTGGCATGGCGGAGGGAGATCAATGGTGAAATGTTCCGCTAAAAACACGTATTTTATGCAAACTCTTTATAAACTTTTTTTTAGAGATGTCAATGATCGCCAACTTCAGCGGTTACTAGCAAAGCCCCCGTATATCCTAGAATCACTCAATTTGCATGGTTTGCTAAGGAAAGCTGTGGAAACAAGAGGAATCAAAATTTCAAAAACACCTTGTAGTTTTTGAGGAAATCTATTTTGAATTTTGCTCTGGGGACACTTAGTATAGCAATTCCTGGGCTGGGAATGGGATTGAAGTGTGCAGTGCTATTCACCGGTCCTCGGGGCAGGGAGCGATGCGTGTGGCATTCTCCGTCATTCATCGGGTATCGAGAGGATATGGCGCTGAATAATTTCCAAGGATACTGTTGTGGCAGTAATGAAAGGTAATTATTTATGATTAATTAAAGGACTTTTTCATGGTTGCATTTTTATTTCATTTTGGGATCTTTGTGGAAATGTTCAGACTGTGGTAAATATTTTGGCGATAAAGGAAACCTTCTCAAGCATGAGAGAACTCACACTGGTGAGAAACCACATTCATGTGCTGAGTGTGGGAAATGTTTTGTACATAAATCACAGCTTGTCAGACATGAAAGATCACACACTGCTGAGAAGCCCTATCCGTGTGCTGAGTGTGGGAAATGTTTTGTTCATAAATCGCTTAATTAAGATCCCCAGAGAGGAAAGTATTGGTGCGCTCCACACTACATATAAACCTATTGCCTCCACCTGTAGGTATGCTGCATAGGTAATAATATCACATTAGTATTCAAATATCATAATCAATTATAAAATGGTGGAAGATTCCTGCTGTATTGCAATCTATGCAATCTTTTTCATGGTTGCAATCTATGCAATGAACTCTTTGGCCTCAATTCACTAAAGGGTGCTAAGTGTTAGCACGCCAGTGAAAAGGCACTTTGCATGTGCTAACATGCTTTGCAAGTGCTAACTAGGGTGCTAAGTAGTTAGCCCATGCAAACTACTTGGCACCGTAGTTAGCACATGCAAACTACTTAGCACCCTAGTTAGCACGTGCAAAGATTTTAGGCATGCTAACTGTTAGCACCCTTTTGTGAATCAAGCCCTTTATGTTTGTATTTATCTGAGGTGCATTGGATTTGAAGAGTTGAAGAAACAAAAGGAAGCCTGGTTTAAGGTGGAACTTTTTTGACAATATAGTGGACTATAAGGCAGCGCAAGGTCTTTTGTATAATAGATTATAAACCACTTCTTGTCAGGCCTGAGAGATCTCACATTGGCGAGAAGCCCTATTCGTGTGCTGAGTGTGGGAAATGTTTTGTTCATAAATCACTTCCTTGTCAGGCCTGAGAGATCTCACACTAGTGAGAAGCCCTATTCATGTGCTGAGTGTGGGGAATATTTTACACAGAAATCAGAGCTTGTTTTACATGGCAGCTTTCATACTGGAAATAAGCCTTATTCATGTTCTGAGTGTGGGAAATATGTTGGGCATCAGGGTACTGTGGGTGCTCTAGATGCCAGTGTGGGTGAGTGCTATAAGTGTGGGCAAGTGTCGAGGATAGCAGGAGCTGTGGTGGCAGCAGTGACGGATAGAGCTCTCAGCTATACTTAATACAGCTGAGAGCCTTAAGCATGTTTAAAAGTCCCTCCAGGGCTTCCCATTGGTCCATTAACAGACCAATTGGAATCCTACAGATTCTCTCATGTTTGACAAGGTTTCCTTAATTACCAAAACATTTCCCAGTCTGAACATTGTCACAAAGATCTTAAATAAAATAAAAACACAACAATGAAAAAGTCCTGTAATGATCTTAACCATAAATAATCTTTCGTTACTCCCAGGACTGCTGACTTTAAAAAACATGTTTTGATTTAAAATCTTCTTTCTCAAAAACTACAAAAGTCTTTTTGAAAAATGTCCCTCTTGTTCCCAGTTCCTTTTAAAGGGACTCTGTAACAAAAATGGCATTGTGTTTCCTACCATCCTACAGGTTCCTAAACCTATTATAATGTGCTCTGGCTTACTGCAGCACGTTCTACTATCACCATCTCTGTAATAAATCAGCTTATCTTTCCCCTGTCGGACTTGTCGGCCTGTGTCTGGAAGGCTGCCAACTCTTCAGTGTGATCTGCTATGCATGCCCCCTCTATGCACACTCCCGTGTGTGTGTGTGTGTGTGTGTGTGTGTGTTATTTACATTAGCCAGCTTTTCTCTACTCTCTTATCTTTTACAAGCTGGATAAATCCTCTGTTCACATACTGATGAGTCACATACTGCAGAATTACAGACAACCGGGCAGAGCTGTCTGCAAGAAGAAACAAACAATCAGCTTGTAACTCTTTAGTGAGCTGCAGGGGGAAAGAAACACACAAATGATCTCTTGAGATTCAAAAGGAAGGCTGTATACAGCCTGATTGTGTATGGATGTATTTTCTATGTGTGGACATACTGTACATCAACCTACTTCCTGTTTTGGTGGCCATTTTGTTTGTTTACAAACAAACTTTTTAAAACTGTTTTTGACTACTTTTAATGCGGCGGGGAGCGGCAAAATTGTGACAGAGGGTAATAGGAGATGTCCCCTAACACACTGGTATGTTTACTTTTGTGTGATTTTAACAATACAGATTCTCTTTAACATAGCATGCAAATTGGGTGATTCTAAGCATACATGTACAGGGAGGAACCGAGAAAAAAGGGCGTGGGGGATTGTCGCTGGTAAAATATCACTAAACTTTGCGATATTTTACTACTGCATTTTGATAATAAAATATTGGTAATATTTACTGATATTTTACTATGGGTAAACCTAACCCTACTCTCACACAGAACCCTTCCCTGGTGGAGCCTAACCCTAAGACCCCCCCCCCCCCCCCCCTTGGTGGTGCCTCACCCTAAGACCTCCCCGGTGGTGCCTAACTCTAAGACCCCCCTGGTGGTGCCAAACCCTAAGAGGTACCCCCTAATGGTGCCTAAACATAAGACTCCCCCCCCCCCCCCCCCCCATGGCACCTAACCCCTCCTAAGGCTAACCCCCCTCTTCTGCAAAGCCGTGATAGAAGTGGACTTTTGGTTATAACTGTTGGTTAAGCAATTTTTTTCCCGCAAACCTGTCTGTGGAAATTGCCCCCTCTTGCTGTTATACCGAAATTTACCTTCATAGCAGCATATAATTGGGGAAGAAGAGTGAGAAGGTGGAAATATCACATTCTTTGTATAATTCCTTTAGACAATGCACAGCAATCCATGGTGACCTGAGCTCAACCCAACACCTTCCCTTGCCCCACCCCCTTTTCCTACTTCTCTGTCTGATTGCCAGTGGACAAGTGAGGAAGAGAAAGATAGGCACTTCCCTTTGGGTAATATCACGTATCAGTTTGTGCAATGTACCATGGGAAGTGATTTCCTGGGATGTTTATTTCAGAAGTAGGTACCATCTGACAAATATCCCAGCTTTTACTCTAAAAAGTGGTAATGCTGATATGTACTGGCACGCAAGAACTATGTTTTTAGAAGTATTTTAATAGTCCCCTTTCTACTCAACTATGCCGATAGCCACGTTTATCAAATCACCCATTCAATAACCAATCACCATTCAGTATGCAGTTATTTTTTATTGAGTTTTTTCCATTTTATGTTTTATAAAAAATATTATACCAAAATAGAGAAGCACAAAAAAAAAAAACAAGTACAAACAGGGAACAACAATAACGTAACCCCCTTTGCAGTGGCAGATGTAAGATGTGTGGTCCAATGCAGCGACGAAGGGCAAAAAAGCGAAATAAAGAAAATAATAGGATGCTGATGACACAGAAATATCAGTTTCAAAAAATTGTGTTATTTTCAAACAGCTTAAAGAAAAACTCTCCTAGGACAATGATGGCGTTTGTATATGTACGCAGCCAGTGAGTTGGACACAGGGTGAGCTGAATGACTGCTCACCTGCTGCCGCTCAAATTACTGTCAGTGCGCTGCTATAGCGGTGCCCGACTCAGGTGCAGACTCGGGTGCACTGTACCGAAACCACCTGCTTCACAATGAGGTACAGTAACTAATAACAAGCAATACAATTTTATTAGACATGGCTACTTATTCAGCTGTCTAATTTATTAAGTAGCTGTCCCAAAGACCATTCCACACTTTCCATGCTTTTCTTACACCTCTGAATTTCCCTTCAGGAGATACTGTATTCATTATTTTTCACAGTCTACTCTCCGTGTGAGCTCCACAAAGATAGCTATTGAATGTTTGACCTTAATGTACCATTTTAGTGTAAAGAAACTCCAACATGGGGAGCAGCTGAGGCAGAGAGAACCCTTCAGTGTTTGCAGCAGCTGTCAGATGTCATGTGTAGGTAAGAAATTTCCTAAAATTTCCAAAGAGCCACATGGCAGCCGCCATGAAAAAGAGCCCTGGCTAACAAAGTGAGAAGACGCTGTGCACTCATAAGAGTATTTTGTAGGGTCAATATGTGAAATGTAGCAGAGATGGGATCAGCTAGAGAAAGCTTACTTCATATTTGGTTTCTGTGGTTCAGGCATGGGTTATAAATGATTTTCTACGCAGGTATATAATGAAAGCGAATTTCTGATTGGTTGTTATGGGTTAACGCACTTTGCTTAGTGGCTTAAAAAAATAAGAGCTTTTTTTTTCTTAGCTGTTCACCTACCATAAATCCCAGAATCCTTAGCTGGCCATTGGCCAGCCACTGGCTTGCAAAGGCTCATGGGTCTTAGCGTGAAACTTAGCAGCTGCATTTTTTTGCAACGGAAAGACAATTCTGCGCAGTTGAATAGGGATGGTCAAAGAGGTGCAAATAATTGAGAGTTGATGCCGGGATGGTCACATTGACCATCCCTACAGTTGAGCATATCAATAATCTGACACAGAGCTAATAGTTTGTAAATGAAAAACAGGGCGTGTTAAGGGGTAAAATAGCAAATATAACTAATAAATACTATTTACAACAGCAGGAGGGACAGTTAGGTGGCAATATAGAAAGGAAGGGGGTCATTAGGAGCAATTTTTTGAAATAAATGCTTAAATTGTTAAAGGGTGAGATTTCCCAAAACTAATCTCAGTTGTTGGGGAGCTCTGATGGACTGAATCACATGAGGACTTCTTCATCTCTTGGGTGGCCCCACTGCTCTCTTAATTCCCTTTTGTGAGCAAAAAAATATAAAATGATAAAGCTTCATACACATGTAAGAGGCATGTCGCTAGAGAGAGAGATTGGGATCGGGTCCCTTGTGCGACAATGCAGGGCCGAGGCCTACCTCCAGGCTAAAGACACATTTTGTTTTGGGTGGAGTGGTGAGTAGAACAATGCCCGCGACCAGCACTAGGCCAAGGCGATCTGCCAGGCAACACTAGATTCTCAGCAGAGGTGGTCGTTATGGACTACCTATGCTGAGTGTATTCTAGCATGAATACGCAGCTTTAAGCAAGGAGTGAGGTGGGAGGGGCTCTGAAGTCACGTTAGTTTCTGACGGAGTTGCACAATGCCGACTCGTTTTTATGGATTTTTATTTTTTATCCTGGACAGCGGGCTTTATTGCCATTCATCTAATGAATGGCATGCAACCACTCCGATGTGGCAGTGGACCCTAAAAGGACTACCGGAGTGGTCCAGCACATTCATAAAGTATGGACATGGCACCATTCCAATGTGAACGAAGCCTTACAATGACAGTGAGTGACTCAGTCTACTGAAGATGGCAGTTTTGCGTAGATACTTACAAAGGAACTTAATTTGATGGTCTCCTACCTTCACATACACAGAAGAGGATAAGTTAATTCAATTGAGTAGACGGCCAGGGATGGCTAACAGACTCCAGTATAAGGCACTGAGAGACACACAACAAAGGACAAGAGAAAAAGGAGCTACTAGTGTTTTCCATCTGCTTTAGAACTACAGCATCCCAGAAGACCCTAGGACCACCTGGAATCATTAGTTACAGGGCAGCTGAAAGTCACAGTTTCCATACAACTGGATCATGATTGTCTGTAAATCAACATTCTATGCATTCATTCTTGTTTTTGATAGAACTTGAGCTCCAATCAGAAAAGAAGAGCTCCAATCAGAAAGGAAGAGCTCCAATCAGGATTGGAGAAAATTACCTTACTTTGAATACAGTATCAGGTTGTGTGTAGTTGTGAGCCACAGACATTAATGGATACAATCAGCACCACAAAACCTGAGGAACGTTTTGGCGCACATCTTGATTTAACAACAACATTGTTGGTGAAATATGATTTGTATTTGCCCTGAAATTTTCCCTAAAACTTCGGGATTCTGCTTTTGCCTCATCATTGCACCTTTGTGTCTTAACTCTGCCCTTCCACAATCCTGTCATTTATCAATTCATGCCTACTTTATACCTCAATTTTCTCACCTTAAATACTACCTACAGACCCCCTTCTAAAACGTATTTGTAGTAAGAAAAGGCGATAAATGCCTCCCCAAGACAGGTCCCTCAGGTCCTCAATGTTCATGTTCCTTCTTAAATGGGTACCTTGTCAGTCATTACACTGACACTGTAAAGTTCTAGCAGTACCCTCTTCCAAAATGGCCACTAAGTGGGTACATTGTCAGTCATGGGGCTGACACCGTTGAGATGGCAACCAATTCCTCTCCTTCTTTAAATTGGCATTATATTAAGGTATAGGTGTGGTTCTGATTGACAAGTCCCGTACCCACTAACTAGATTAGTGACTGGAAGAAACGGGATGAAGGGTCATACTGAATGGAGACACTCATCTTAGACTTCACTGTTAGGCCAGGCAATTAACAACACACCTGGCTGGAAAAAAGGAAAGGAGCAATGGGGACCAGAGGGAGCCTTGCAGCAGAGGTATTGCCTTTTCTTCCCACAGCTAAAGAACTATTCGAGAATGGCCTCCACATTTTCAGGCTTGGTTTGATGGACTTTCTTTCAAAGGGTGAACCAAACATACAAAGTGTATATAATTTAATAAAATTTAAATGTCTTTTTCCTTTTAAAAAATAAACCGTTCGATGGTTCCACTCCTACACATTTTATCACGAGGCATCCAATGGGATGTTCCAAAGTCTCTCTTTGCTTTGAGTACTGATCATCCGCCAATGTCAAGTCTAGAGTCCTGGCCTTCTCCAGCCATCAAGAGGCATACAGTCCAAGAGGCTGGCTCTGTGTGAGAACTTGAGTGATGGCTGCGTTGGTTGGGTGCTGGGCATTATGGAAAGGGATGTGGGGGAAGAATCATCTATTATGACGTAGCATTCACTCTTCTGTCCAGCTCTATGATTTTCATTGTCTCATTTTGCCCATAATCTGAACTGAACCTAAAGACAAGAAAAAAAAATAATCACGGTTTAATCAAGAGACCCAACTGGGTGACAGCATCTAGTTTCATGAAATCCTAAAGAGATCTTTCTTTACTTAAACATGACCAAATTGATAATGTTGTGATGTCACAACTTGTGCCAGTGTTGCATACAACAGGTGCTCATGTTGACCCCAGACATCGGAGGACACTGAGTTGCACGGGCGGAGAAGTGAGACTTCACACTGCACACGGGAACACATATACGCTTGGGGGGGACACCAGCCAAGTGTCCATCGGTCGTCATGATATCAAATATCGTCATTACTGTGCACCCGATCGAGCCAGAAATCAATCATAACTTTGATCAGCTGGTCATGTTACAGCACCAATTCTCTTCCGATTATTTTCATTTATGGGCACCCTAAGACTCTAAAAAAAAAAATGAATAAAAAAAGATTTTATGTAGAAGATGTGTTTACTAATACTATGTTGGCCTTCAGCAACCTGAGTAAAGCTAGGTACATACACTAGGTCAGTGTTCCCCAACCCTGTCCTCAAGGTCCACCAACAGTGCATGTTTTGTGGAACTCCTCAGAGGTAGTTAATACGCTCTGCTGAGACACTAATTACCTAACCTATGTATGTTTGTGGTTTCCTGAAAAACTTGTACTGTTGGTGGGCCTTGAGGACAGGGTTTGGGGAACCATGCACTATGTGACACATGGCCATTGTGGACTCTCTTGGCCAAGAACATAACACCGCACTCCAGCGACCTGGACTGAGCTATGACAGAGGCTTTAGAGTACAAAGGAGGGGAACGGAGGAGAACGGGGAGCATGAGGACAGCATCTAATACATGCCGGCTCCCCTCGTTTTCAATAAATAGTTTTGGTGTCCTTTAACTATCCCGAGGGAGGACTTTATTATTTTTGATCTCAATAGTGTTCACATTGTGACGGGAAATTTGGGTGCCTGAGGGGCCATGAAAGTTTGGGCACCCCATAAGCTCCCATGTTAATAGCAGCAACAAATTTGGATACAAAATGTGGCTTCAAATAGAGGGTGCAAAGCCCAAATTTCCTCTCGTAGCCGCAAATAAACTACGGGGTGCCCAAACTTCAGCCCAATATTTTACGGTTGTGGCAGCGTGGCTATCGGCAGATTTGCATGGGGGGTGGGGGGGGGGGGGTTGTTGAGGCGTTTAGGGTTTCACCATGTGGGGGAGGTCTGTTGGTGTTAGGTATTCGATGTGTGCTGGGTTGGTTTGGGTTAGGTATGTGTGCAGGGTCGGTTAGGCATCAGTGGAAGCGTTGGTTATGGTTAGGCATTGGTGGGTGGATCCGTCAGGGTTGGGCATTGGTGTGTGGTGGGCCCTTAGGGTTTGGCATGGGTGGTGAGTCTGTTGGGCATGCATGTGGCGTCGGCTGGGGTTAGGCACGAGTGTGGGTTCGGAAGGGTTAGACATCGGTGGGGGTTCACCTAGGCATCAGTGTGTGTGTGTGGGGGGGGGGGGGGGGGGGGCTGTCAGTAAGAGTTAGGCATCAATAGAGGAAGTGCTAGTATGAGAATAGGGTCAGGTTTAGCATTAGTAAAATATCAGAGTTAGCACTGTCCAATAGTCCAATAACGGTAAAGACACCAATATTCTACTAGCCGCTATTTCCGGCACCCAGATTTCCCTGGTGCCCTTTAGGCATGTACGCATTCACAGCAATCCTCACCTATGCCGTAATGCTCTCTCTCGGCTGTCATTGGAGAGGGTGTATGAGTTCTCCTGGGATCTGCTCATCTCTTCTATTGCTGCTTTGTGATGCTGAGAAATGATCTCTGAGCTTCTATCCCAAGCGTCGTGTGAGTCGACTGTAACTGCGGAGCTGTGCAGCTCTTCCCAGCCATGGTGCTCCTCGAAGATCAGCAGGTTCCTCGAACGCACTGAGAGGAGGACAGCACAGCAGTGAGCCAATGAGTCATGCACTGAATGCCTCTCAACCTATCACTGTGTAATAATAACGCGTACTTACCTATCGATGCTGTATACGACTCTGGTGCTGCGAGTCTGCTTGGCTCTTGTATAGTCTTGGGGGCTGATGGGTATGGGTCAAAAGTCTGCGTGAGGCTTCCAAATATGACTGCAAAGCACAGGACCACCACCTGAAAGAGCACGAGGAGAAAGGAAAAGACTTAATAACATACACAAACCACAAGTCACACATTATTTGTTATTCATCCCTGAGTCACCATAGTGGAAGCATCATTGTTGAAATGAGCCAACATAAGGGTAAAGTCCATCAGCCCCCAAATACCCCTAAACTAGCTGTATGGATGCTGCCTATATCCAGAACAGTGAGACCTATCAAAACAAGCAGCTGAGAGTGCCAGATGGAGAATGAAGCCAACCAATCCCTTTAAAGGATACCACAACTGACATGTGGCATAATGAGATAGACATGGGTATGTACAGTGCCTAGCACACACATAACTATGCTGTGTTCCTTTTTTTCTTTATCTGCCTGAAAGAGGTAAATATCAGGTATGTAAGTGGCTGACTCAGTCCTGACTCAGACAGGAAGTGACTACAGTGTGACCCTCACTGATAAGAATTTCCCCCTTTTTTTATCTCTTTCTTGCTCTCAGAAGCCATTTTCTTCTAGGAAAGTGTTTTATAGTTGGAATTTCTTATCAGTGAAGGTCACACTGTAGTCACTTCCTGTCTGAGTCAGGACTGAGTCAGCCACTTACATACCTGATATTTACCTCTTTCAGGCAGAGAAAGAAAAAAAGGAACACAGCATAGTTATTTGTGTGCTAGGCACTGTACATACCCATGTCTATCTCATTATGCCACATGTCAGTTGTGGTATCCTTTAAGGTGACCATTAACAACACAATCGATCGTGTCTGATCACCACTATGATCAATCAGAAAAGATCATTTGTGCCCACTAATTGATGAAAACCCCTTAACCAATCCAACCAGATTGATGGGATTGATCTGAAAAATGTATCGATTTTCATTAATCTGATCAGATTGGTTAGCGGGTTTCAATCCGTTAAGGGGCATGACATACTTGTGATGGGAAATGATTGATCGTCTGTAGGATTATATCGTTGATAGCAACAAAAAGTGACATCACTAATGCAACCATTTTTGAGATATGAAGCAACAGTTATGAGAAGGACACCTGTCGGTGCTGTAATGGGACAACTAAAGCAACCATCCCGGAAACTGACAATAGGCATAGAAATGCAACCTGTACTTATGAAAGTGACATCCCTACTGTAGCCATACCTACAAGAATAAACCCTAAACCCTATCCTTGCTAGATAGTGTACTGGTTAAAGAGACTCTGAAGCGAGAATAAATCTCGCTTCAGAGCTCATAGTTAGCAGGGGCACGTGTGCCCCTGCTAAACCGCCGCAATAGCGCCGCTAAACGGGGGTCCCTTGACCCCCAAACCCCCCACTGCGACACTTGGTCGCAGACTTGGTTGCTCCTGGAGGCAGGGCTAACGGCTGCAGCCCTGCCTCCAGTCGCGTCTGTCAGCGGCGCATCGCCGCCTCTCCCCCGCCCCTCTCAGTGAAGAAAAACTGAGAGGGGCGGGGGAGAGGCGGAGATACGTGCTGACAGACGCGCGTGGGGCAGGGCTGCGGCGGTTAGCCCTGCCCCAACCAGGAAGCGCTCCCCCGCATTACGGAGGGGATTTGGGGGATCAGGGACCCCCGTTAAGCCGCGGTTTAGCAGGGGCACACATGCCCCTGCTAACTCTGAGGTCTGAAGCGAGATTTATTCTCGCTTCAGACTCTCTTTAACGGCTCTGGCTTTGACATGGGAGACCAGGGTTCGAATCCTGGCTAGGGTTAGTACCTATTCAGTAAGGAGTTCTTGGGCAAGACTCCTTAAAGAGACTCTAACAAAATTTCCAGCCTTATTTCTTCTATCCTATAAGTTCCTATACCGGTTCTAATGTGGTCTGTCTCCCTGCAGCCTTTCCTAGTTGCACAGTGGCTGTATTATCTCTGTTATACAATCTAATCGTCTTTCCTCTGACGGCTTTGTCGGGCTCAGGCAGAAATGCGCTGTCTGCTGTTATAGGCAGAAGCTATACACACCCTCTCCACGCCCCCTGCAGGCTCTGTGTGAGTCACAGACTGAGCTGCTCTCAGCCTATCAAATTCTGGTTAGCAGCTATGTCTTTTATTTGTAAACACTGCCTAAAACTGGCAATTACAAGCTCATGAACAGAAAAATCATGACCTACACCAATTAGTTTTATAGGCACCAATAGGAAATTGATAGTTTACATTGAAATAATGTTTCTCAAAATAATTTTGTAAAGAATACACAAATTATTACCAGGCCATATACATCTCACTGGCCCAAACTTACTGAACCCATATAACCAACCCTTCCAATAACAGTTTTGAGGGGGGTGTATTCACTATAAACATACTGATAGAAGCGGAATATAACCCTGCATTTCAACCTTGCTCTAAAACATTATTTACAGCATATTATATGCAACCAGCATTTTTTTTACTAGACCAGCATTGGAAGGGTTACACACAGAGCTTTAAAGTTCCGTGGAGAGAACTGCTCCCCACAGCGAAGTTTAGATAGACACGTTTAAGTCAACAGAATGTAACAAGTGAGGAATGTTACACGCGCTTTGGCTGTCCTCCAGCTCCTGCACAGTCAGAGAGAGTGAGTCACATTCCACACTTGTTACATTTAAGTAAACAGAATGTATCTATCTAAACTGCTGTGAGCAGTTCTCTCCAGGAACTTTAAAGCTCTGTGTGTAACCCTTCCAATGCTAGTCTGCTCTAAAACATTATTTACAGCATATTATATGCAGCCAGCATTTTTTTTTTTACTAGACTAGCATTGGAAGGGTTACACACAGAGCTTTAAAGTTCCTGGAGAGAACTGCTCACAGCAGTTTAGATAGATACATTCTGTTTACTTAAATGTAACAAGTGTGGAATGTGACTCACTCTCTCTGACTGTGCAGGAGCTGGAGGACAGCCAAAGCGCGTGTAACATTCCTCACTTGTTACATTCTGTTGACTTAAACGTGTCTATCTAAACTTCGCTGTGGGGAGCAGTTCTCTCCACGGAACTTTAAAGCTCTGTGTGTAACCCTTCCAATGCTGGTCTAGTAAAAAAAATGCTGGCTGCATATAATATGCTGTAAATAATGTTTTAGAGCAAAGTTGAAATGCAGGGTTATATTCCGCTTTAAGTACAGCCTGGGTCTTTACAGGTTAGAACAAGAGTTGCAACAATCAACACAGCAGTGCCCGTTTAAGTGTTAAAATTACCATCCATTTCTTTCTTAATGAAACCAACAGTTGGCTATAAGATATCCATAAAGAACAGTGTGCTAAGACTTGTGGGGCCCCCTCCTACAGCTGTCACCTCAGGTATCTGCCTGGAAAGAATTTCATATTGTACAGTGTGCCAAGACTAGCTCTGTGGTGCCCCTTCCTACAGTCGTCACTCCATGCAGCTGCCTGGGATGCCTAGGCCTAAAAACAGTCCGGGTCTACTGGAAATCAACAAAGTGGCCATTTTCGGACTTTCATCAATATGTATGATAGGATTGAAGCCCGACGAAGGCTGCAAGGCCGAAAGCTTGCTTATTCTTATTCTTTTTAGTTAGCCAATAAATGGTATGATCCTGATTTAAAACTTCTTGCTTATGTATGATAGCAGAGTCTACTTATAGTCTAGTCATCTTAATAAAGTAGCCATTTTGAGTATTTACCCAGCTAAGCCTTCAGTGTCTTCGTGAGGTAGCTGAAGAAACGATTTTAAGGCCTGAACCCGTTTCCACTTGTGTAAACATCTACCAGTACTCCTCAAAATTGAGGTCACCTTTTTCTCAATATTAGCTCAGTCAGGAAATGGTCACTTTTTCAGAGTGTGTGAGTGAAAGCACCACTGCAACAAGGACGTTTTCTAATTAGGCCACGGCGGAGGCCGAGTACAATGAAACTCTGGCCTGGAAAGATCCGGTTACATTATATTTAGAATGGTTTCGATAATTGGATAAACAGGGTAACAGAGACTGCAGGGAGACCAGGACCAATGAAAAAGGATCCTTCATAGAAAGAGGTGGAAAAAAGACTCACTTTTTCCACTCAGTCTATTTTAGGTACACTCAACAACACTGGAATACTCACAACGCATCACATGGGTGCCCAGTCTGACTGAGATAGCATGAAGGGTGGGGCTTGACTAACTCCGTATTATAGTGAACCTAAGGTGAGCGGTATATGGAGGTTGGTATATTTATTTCCTTTTAAATAATACCAGTTGCCTGGCAGCCCTGCTAATACTTTCAGTCATAGACCCTGATCAAGCATGCAGCAGATCAGGTGTTTCTGACATTACTGTGAGATCTGACAAGATTAGCTTCATGTTTGTTTCTGGTGTGATTCAGACACTACTGCAGCCAAATACATCAGGAGGGCTGCCAGGCAACTGGTATTGTTTAAATGGAAATAAATATGGCAGCCTCCATATCACCCTCACCTCAGGTTCTCTTTCATTTTGTCCAAGCTGAAATCCAACAGTTTGTAAATATTATTAGGGAATTATTTTCTTTGGATCCTGCAAGTGTAGTTCAAAAAACACATTGAGGTTGATTCACTGGCAGAAATAGCGCAAGTAACCTCCTGTTACTCACTCTATTTCAACAGAGTGCCTTAAATGTAAGTGGCTGCATGCTACGTGCGCTACTGACCGAGTAGCGCGCGTAATTACCCTCAGCCACAGGAGCGCCGATATGCTGTGAGTAGGGCAACATAGCGAGCACTAGTAGCTTACGCTTTCCCTGCAAGTAGGGAGCGCTCCACTTGTCCTGCCCTGAGCCCCTTCAGGGCCAATCACTTTAAAAGTACGTGATCCCTGCACTTTGATTGGCCCAATAGGCTGCCTGTCAAGATGGGGGCACATCTGGATATTATACTAGGCAAAAGGGTCTGCGTAATACTCGGAGGATGAATCTGGCTATTGTACTGGAGGGGGGGGGGGGGTGAAATCATGCCTAAGAAAATTAAAATACAAAAAAAGATGACTTGTGTTGCATTAACATATTGTAAATTAATATAAGTTTCTGACTTTTTAAGTGAGATTCCCCTTTAAGAAGTAGCTGTAATAGTTTGCAGATCAGTTTCAGGATTCCTGGGGCACGCAGCTATTTTCTCTCTATTAGACCCTGGCTTTCCCAGTTTATAGGTAAGCCTTGTTCTCAACTATTTACCAGTACTGAGTCCACACTGGCCACTAAAACTCTGCTACTGGACTAACAGAGTAAAAACTGCACAGAAATGATACTCACCATGAGACAAGTACCAGTCTGTGTGCTGGCAGCTTTGTAGGAGCGACTGACTTTGCCTGCTACCATGGCCTGGAGACGCTGCAGCTGTTGCAAGAGAGTCCTGGGGAAGAACAATAACATGCAAGATAGTGAGATGAGGTTTACCTCTACAAAGGTACACTTAAAGCACAACTGAAGTAAGAAGAATATGAAAACTGACATATTTATTTCCCTTTAAGCAATACAGACTGCCTGGCTGTCCTGCTGATATTCTGCGGCTAATACTTTTAGCCATAGACCCTGAACAAGCATGCAGATCAATTGTTTCTGACTCCTGAGATCTCTTAAAAGCAAGAATTCATACGTACCTAGGACTTCCTCCAGCCCCCTTCGGCCTGATCGCTCCCCTGCCGCTGTCCTCTGCCTCCTGTATCCTCCTCCGCTATGGATCCTGGAAACTTTGGGAGTCGGGGCTTACTGCGCATGCGCGTCCTGCCCGTGCATACCCCGTCACACTCCCTCGGGCAGGAGCATTGTGCGCCTGCGAAATACTACTGTGTAGGTGCACAACGCTCCTGGCCGTGGGAGTGCAACAGGGGGAACATGCGCGGCCGCACTGTGCCTGTGCCGACTGGCTGAAGTTACCGGGAGGATTGCAGAGGATCTAGAAAGCTGAGGATGGCGGCGAAGGAGCAATCAGCCCCGAAGGGGAATGCATGAATTATTACTTTTAAGTCATCTCAGGTAAACTTTAAAGAGAACCAGAGACGAAGCACCCTCATGTATTTTACCATTTATATCAGTGGGAACATTAGAGAAAACACCTACCCTGCTTTCTGTTTCATTCTGCACTGCACAGCTTGCTTCTTATCAACCCTGATAAAATCCCAGACTGAGCATTCATTTATGTGCTCATATAGCGCTGACATCTCCTGAAGCACTACATAGTTATGTCACTGACTGTCCCTCAGAGGGACTCACAGTCTAATCCTACCATGGTCATGGTAATGTCCATATTCTGCTGCATTTGCATTTATTGCATTTATTCTAGATGCATATAGCTTTCAAACGCAGGAAAAAAAATTATATATAGCTGAAGGAAGGGATCATTGTATGACATGCATCCTAGATTCTCTGAGATTGAAAGCCAAAAGCTATTTTTCAAGTTGGCCACTAGGGGTCACCATTGCACAATTATCTGTGCAAGTGCAGGCCCGAATAACATTATACAGTAGATCACAGCATGTGAGGGGTTCTCTGGGGGGGACGACTTCTATCAGACCCCTGTAGTTGTAATGCCCCGCGCTGTCCTCCTCCGATCACCAGTTCCCCGCCGCTGACACTGGGCAATTATTCATCTAACGACTAATAATGCGTACCCCCTGCACGCGTCATCGGGATCTTACTGGGCAGGAGCAGTACGAAGTTTTCTTGTACTATGCCTGCACAGTAAGCTGCTGACGATGCGCACGGGAGCGAGCACGCGCGCGGCCACGGCCGGCAGTTGAATGAGATGCCGCATTAGACCGGGGCCTGCAGGGCGGAACAACAGATCGTTGAAGGATGGCGTAGGACATTAGAGCTGAGAGAACCCGTTTAAAGTAAACCAGAGACTAAGCAAGTGAAAATCTCGATAAATAACCGGCGCTTCCACGACTGAGTCCCACGCCATCCTCATGCGGTCTGCCATTCAGCTGCGATCAGCCCCGGTAACAGGCTCAGTTGCGTCAGTCCGGGTCTACTGCACATGCGCAGAAGACCCAGACTGGACCAGACTGAGCCAGTTACCGGGGCTGATTTGCGACTGAACGGCAGACGGCGAGACAAGCTTATGGGGCAGAAGGAAGCGCCGGGCAAGTATCGATTCCTTCACTTGTTTGCTAAAGGATAAATGGCAGCCTCAACATCCCTCTCACTTCAGGTGTCCTTAAGGCCCCTTTTACACTTTTTTTGTGTTGCGTTACCCTTTCTCCATGCAGGGTAAAGCAACAGCAATAAAATGCATTAAAGTCAATGCGTGACGCAGAAATTAAAAATGTGTTGGTGGCGGCGGTGTGGCGTGCATGCGCAGAATTACGTGGAAGCCGGGAATCCCAGTGACGTACTTCCTGTCCTGCAGGGAGGACGTCACTGCACGAGGAACGTGCCAGCGGTGTGCAGAGATTTGCATATGACCCAGTTGGCGCAGGGTCATATGAATCTTTTTCTTGGCGTTGCAGTGTGATGCAAGGGGGCGGAGCATGGCACGGAAACACTAGCCCCACGTGTAAAGCTGGCCTTAAAAAAAGTGCTGCTAATACAGTGAAGGCAAAGTTAAACCCACATAACATTACTTGTAAGTACAGAAAAATGTGTAAGCTGGAAGTCCCATCAAGTAATCAGAAGTGTCTTCATAGCAATCTACAGAAAGACTGAACAGATTGCACATCTGTGTGTGGCTAGAGAAACAGCCTGACGTCCCATTTAGATCAGTAACTGAAACTAGGAAGTGAGTGATGATCTCACCTGTTTGTTGTTTCCAAAACTTCCACTTTTTTCCGAAGATCGTTGTTTTCTGAGGAACAATTTTCCACCCTGTGGACAAAGCAAGGAATTGTCATAAATGCCTGAAAAGGTGACCTATGGTTGAAGCTATCTATGGTGGGTGAGGGTACGGCGGTGTATAAATAGGACACAGGGAAGCCAGTGACTGGTCCTGACAGCAAAGGACGTATAAAGCAACAGAATCGTCACAACAGGACAAACCCTTCCTGGCTTACAACAGGCACTTGTATCACACACCTGTGTACATTCACAATCAGGCTTCTAAACAGAATCCTATTTGTGCAGGTCAGAGAAGTAAGCCATACATGGGGTGATTTGGTAAACAATCGATTTACCACTCAATTAAGAATCCTGATGACATTTTTGATGGATAAACTGACCAAAATTGAATAGAAATGTACTGAATAGCAAAGTGGTCAGCAGATCCCTGGCAGATTTTAACAAGGTGATTGAATATGTAAAACAAATAATACAAATTATATATAGTGCAACTCAAATACACAGTGGGCCGAAAACTGAAAATTGGAACAAAGTCATGGGCCAAATTTGATGTCTACTAGCCACCTCCCTCTCTTATATAGTTCCCTGGTGTCTAATGGACCCTCTCCCTCCCCTAAACTGTTTCCTAGTTTCTAGTTCCCCTCTCCTACACAGTTCCCTGGTGCCTAATGGCCCCCTTTCTCGGCTATACAGTTCCCTGGGGTCTAGTGACTTCCCCTATACAGTTCCCTGTGGTCTAGTGGCTCCCCTATACAGTTCCCTGGGGTCTAGTGGCTCCCCTATACAGTTCCCTGGGGTCTAGTGGCTCCCCTATACCGTTATCTGGGGTCTAGTGGCCCCTCTCCCTTCACCATGTAGCTTCATAGTGCCAGCGCTTAGCCATATAGGCTTAGCGTTCAGGTGCTCACGGGGCAAATATAATGCAAAGTGAGGAAACCACTTGAGGGACAAATTTGTCTGTCAGGCCAGATTTTGACATGTATAGCATAGAAGCTTCTCCTACAAAGTGCTGCTGGATGTTCAGGGAGAATAATCCTGGTTAGTTTACCCTCTGCTTACCTTTTCTCCAGGCTGTCCATGTATTCTTTCTTCTTTCTGCGACTTTCCTGGGCTGAGATCTGCAGGGGGAGATGAGAAGGCATGCTGTTTATTATATTCTGACCAGCTATAATGAAAGTTGAACCCAGAGCACCACCAATGAATACACCTGTAGGGAGAAATGACGATCCCCTGCCCAGGATGGTCTCCACTGCTTCTCTCCTCTCTTTCAAGGGCTCCTTGTCAACCTTGCCGCTCTGTTACAGTAGTGACGATGCCACGGTGCCCTTTTCCAAGACCACCAATCCCAACCCTTTTATTGCTCAGCAGTGTGGGGGCAGCTTTGATTGACAGGGCTGCTGCTACCCAACTGCCATTTCTGTGATCAGAAAGAGTGGGACACAGGGGCGTAACTACAGGGAAGCAGTCCCTGCGACTGCAGGGGGGCAAAGAGGTTTGGGAGTGCCTCCAACTACTAAACTTTCCTCCTTCCATTACTTCATATGGGTCTTTTTTTGGGGGGGGGGGGGCTACAAATTTTGTGTGTGAAGATTACGATGTCCACACTTGTTTTATGACCCTTGCAAGATGGACCCCCAGACTACGATGGTCACCAAGGACCGGCACGGGAAGGTGTGTGAACATTAAGCGGGCACACGTCCACATAGGACTCAACCTTCTAAGATGAATATTCTTCTTAGAAGGGTCGAGTCCTATATGGATGTTTGAACACTGTTTGTCATTTTTGGGAAGCTTGATGGACCTCCCACCTCACTGGAATCCCCGCATGAAATTAACATAATCCTGTGGCTTGCAGAAAGCTTTAGCTTACGGAACATTAAGAGGGCCCCATCAAAGTTTTGCTCGGGGCACAATGATTGTAGTTACGCCCCTGGTGGGAAAGATGACACCCCCTGGATGGACTCAAAGTTCACCACTCAAGTGGAGTATCAGGGCTGAAAAGAGAAGAGGATCTGTGGGGACTGCAGGGTGCCTTCCCGGAGCGGCGTGTATGGCCTCCACATGGGTGAGTTTTGATTTCTCCCCAGAGGTGTGCTCTTTGGCTATTCTCGCCTTTTCACAACTGTAGAAAACATGACAATTGCAAAAACCCTTTGACTCAGTGTTTTGAGTCATGAAAATGTAGGCGAAGTGAAGTTTGAGCTTCACTGCTGCCGAGCAGGAGTAGTGAAAAGCTGGTAAAAATACTATTTTCAACGCTGAGGACTTCACTGACCTTGTTCTTAATCTTGCGGCGAATCTTCTTTAGCGCCTTCTCCTCTGCCTTGGTGAGCGGCAGTTTGGTGGGGATGGGGTATCCCTCGGCTATGAGAGTCCTCTTCTCTTCCTCGGTGAGGATCAGGGGTCCGGTGCCTTGCAGCTTCTGAAACAATTAAGAGTTATCTCTTTAGGTCACAGTGCACAATTCTCATAGAACCTATAATACTGCAGTACCTTATGCACCAGGCCATACATGTCAAACTTCCAAATCTGGCCCTCAGAGCCATTCAATTTGGTCCCCAAGTGGTTTCCCCACTTTGCATTATGTTTGGCCCACTCTAGATCACCAGGGAAGCTATACTGCAGATGCAGTCCTAAGAAACAAGGGAAGCCATATGGGGGAGGTAGATGGAAAGCACTAAACACCAGGGAACTGTATGGGGAGGGTGGGGGCCACTAGAAACCAGGGAACTGTAAAGGGAAGGGAGAGAGGACCACTAGACACCAGGGAGCTGTATAGGGGAAGGAGGGCCACTAGACACCAGGGAACTGTATAGGGGAGCATCCATTGGGCCCCTAGACTCTCTCCAGGCCCTAGGCAGCTGCCTAGAAATGCTTTGTGAATGATCCATCTCTTCCCCGACCCCCTCTCGACCGTTTGACCAAGATACTGGGAGACCAGGCTACCCGGCAGGCAGTGCACACAGATTTTCAATAGATTTCATGCTATAAATCTACTGAAAAGTGTGTGGAGTATGTGGAGGAATTCGAGAACTTTCTCAGATCCTTCTCATATTATTATCTGATCAATCTGTTAGCCACACCCACCAGTGTATGGCCATCTTTAGAGTATAAGGGCCCTTTCACACTTAGGCGGTGCGGTATTTTTATCGCCCCCCACCGCCGGGCAATGAAAGTCTATGGAGACTTTCCTACTTCCGCGGTATGGCGTGACGGGATGGAAGTGACGTTTTCGTCACATCCCCAACGCAGGTCAAGAACTAAGTTAACACTGTGTCACGCTGCAGCGATCTGCGTTGGCCTGGAAGCCATGTTAGTCTATGGTGGTGCGTGGATTTGTAAAAAAAAAATTCACTGACATGACATCGCGGCACGCAAGTGTATTTTAACAATACGCTTCCGTGCACTTCTGCATATCCGAAGCAGGAAGTGCCGGCAAGTGCGTCACTTCCTGCTTGGCCGGTCGCCTGAAAGAAACACTGTGCAATAGCCCTGAAGGCCTGTTGTGCGGTGCGATGCAATGCGTCGGGTCGCTGATGCTGATTTCCAGTGCGAAGCCGGCCTTAGAGGTGGTCCATCAACACAGAAGTTGGGCAACTGGCATTGTCTATAATGCTGAGTTCGCCCAATGCAACTTCCCCTCCGATGGACGGGATCTAACAGATTATTACCCACATGTCTGATCGGCTTCCGATTGATAACTGAATCGATTCTGCATAATTAGCATCGGAAAATTATCTGTTAATGATTAGGATAATTTGGAGATGTGCACATGATGCAACTTCCTGTCTGATTACCCTTCGCTCGGACAGGAAATTGCATCGTGTGTACCCAGTATTACAGAACGAATATGGCAGCCTCCTTATTCCTCTCACTTCAAGCCCCCTTTAACTTTTTTCGGGGGGCATAGAAAACCCAGACAGACATATGGAGAACATATGAATGCCATATGTAGTGTCCTGGGGACGCACACCTGGGGCTGACAGTGACTGAATCTCTGTGGGAGAGACTTGGTGACATGTTCAGCCAGTCGTGTCAGTGTGAGTCATTGCTGAATAGAGCACTAGTGTTCTCACAGCCAATGCTACCAGGGGGGGGAGCAGATGCTGTACGGTGACTCACCCAATGACCATTAGCTTCTGAAGGTTATTTTTTTCATTCTGAGATATGTTTTCCAGAGCTTTAGAAGACAACAAAGCATCTGCTGAAATCTTGCGTAAGGCCCCATTCACACTGGGGTGCTTTTTGGTGGAGATCCTATAGGATTACTCTCACAGCTAGAGCGCAATCGCCGAAAAATCGACCTAAAAAGTAAACACAAAATCCCTATCGCAATCACTAGGTGATTGCAATCTGTGTTTACAAGTGTGAACGGGACC
This sequence comes from Hyperolius riggenbachi, assembly GCF_040937935.1. Lineage (NCBI taxonomy): Eukaryota > Metazoa > Chordata > Amphibia > Anura > Hyperoliidae > Hyperolius > Hyperolius riggenbachi. The sequence continues at coordinate 452,208,848 of NC_090648.1, read as the reverse complement.
TTTAGCACTCAAACCCACTAGCAGCATTTTTTGTCCATTCCAAAACCTGTCAGATCTGTTAGCTTTTTTGCTATCAACTGTGGGTGACAGCAACATAAGAAAAAAATACATTTACAGACAATGTACATTTTTACTTTGGAAGATATGTATATTTTATATGTATGTATTTTAAATGCTATGCAATAAAAAAGATAATATAGAAAACATTTTTAAATGTTTCATGATAGTGGTCCTTTAATATACTGGCAAAGATACCATATAACTGAATCTATATAGTAATACTGTTAGAATGTAAACAAGCAGCTTACATGTGGGGCAGTCAGTAGCGGGGAGTTAGAGAGCGCTGAGGGGTTGCGGGAGGCCACTTTGTTCCCGGACTGCGATTGGACAGGGCTAGAAGGTGGGAGGGACCGGCTGGGACTCTGGCTTCCTTCAGAATCGCTCCCGTGGCTGCTGGGAGGAGTGGGCGGCAGCTGCAGCGTTTCTGATGAGGCAGCTACAAAACAGAGCACAAAACACAAACAATTTAGAAGAGCAATAGTTAAAGTGTACCTCCGGTCATAGTAAAGAGACTTCATAGCCTTCAGTGTGGCCATGGTGACATCCATGATCCAGTAGCCTATCAATCAATGTATACTTCTTGCTTGGATCCTGCAGTAGTCTGCTAGGTGCTGCTGATATATCCTATGATACCTTATATTCTCGGACACTAAACCGCAGACTGTATAGCTGCTGATAGAGCGGGTCAGTACTCCCCAGAAATACAGTACAACTGACAGAACTGTCAAAATGAAGGAGGATTGTAGGTTGAATCACGAGGGTTAAATAAATACTTACCTGTCCTGTCATTATCCCTTCAGGCAGACGATCGCTCAGCCTCCCCTCGGCTTTAGACCCTGGTTAATTTATTTCAAACTGGATGACAAGGCTCTGGCCACACCCACCTGTGTGGCCGCGGCCTGCCCCCAGCATGCCAGCCACAGCCTGATTGGTGACTGTGAGCTGGGGGCAGGCTGCAGCCATGCAGGTGGAGGTTTCCGAAGAGCTTTGGCTGTCTTCAGAAACATGGTTGAACCCCCCCCCCCGCCATCCATCATCGAGAATAATATGGAGGCTGCCATTTTTATTTACTTTTAAACAATACTAGTTGCCTGGCTTTCCCGCTGATCTATTTGGCTGCAGTGTGACAGAGTCACACCAGAAACAAGCATGCAGGTAATCTTGTCAGATCTGACAATGTCAGAAACACCTGATCTGCTGCATGCTTGTTCAGGGTCTATGGTTAAATGTATTAGAGGCAGAGGATCAGCAGGGTAGCCAGGTAACTAGTACTGTTTAAGCTATATACCCACCTCGTGATTTTCCCAATGATTTTCCAGAGGACCGGCACATTTTTGAGCGACAAGTGGTCGTTTACATGAAGTTGCAACAGTGCCTACAAGTCCTGCTGATCTTTTGTGCATCAGTAGTGTCTGAATCACACAGCTGAAACAAGCATACCGCTAAGCCAGTCAGACTTCACTCTGATCTGCTGCATGCTTGTTCAGGGTCTATGGTTAAAAGTATTAAAGGCAGAGGACCAGCAGGATAGCCAGGCATCTCTTATTGCTTAAAGGAGCCCTGAACTCAAATTAAAAATGAAATTTAGACTTACCTGGGGCTTCCTCCAGCCCCCGTAGCCCGAGAGGTTGCCTGGCATTCAGTCTTACAGAACCGCACATGCACAGAACTCGTACACCATATGGCGTGATGACACTCACCGTGGATTACTCCAGGACCATGGAAGGGACCAGGAGAACGCCGGGGGACCTTACGGGCTACGGGGAGCTGGAGGAAGCCCCAGGTAAGTCGAAAATGTATTTTTAATCAGAGCTCAGGGTCCCTTTAAAATGAATTAAATATGGCAACCTCCGTATCCCTCTCATTACAGCTGTCCTTTAAGGTTTGCCAATCCTTCAAAAATAAAAATTGTAAAGATATGCTCATTAACCAATCAAACCTAACCTACCTAGGCAAAATCATGCATTTAATCCTCAGGCCTGGATGACCGCAACGACCTATAAAAAAAAGTACATTCTATTTTTGATAGGGGAGTGTAAAAAATGTGAACCCTCCCCCTTTACTTGGATGTGTATAAAAATTCAACAAGTCCTGTTTAGACAAACAAAACTTGAGAGTCTAGTGATTTGATGGTCTGCTGTGATTTATACTGGGTGTGTAAAAATGTATTTCAAACTTAACTGGCATTAAAAAAAAGATAGAAGAAATGCTGTCATTAATGTACATAGATATGCAACATGTGTTTCATTCTCTAGACTTGCAGTTATCTTCTAGATCATAAATCTAGTGGTGGTTTCCCCCCTTTACAATATGTTTGGCCCTCTCTAGACCACCAGAGAAGCTATATTGGAGGTAAAGCCCTAGAACAATAGGAAAGCCATTTGGGGGAGGTAGGGGGAAACCACTAAACACTAGGGAACTGTATAGGGGAGGGAGGACCACTAGGCACCAGGGAACTGTATAGGGGTTGGAGGGGGGCCATTAGAAACCAGGGAACTTTACAAGGGAGGAAGGTGGTCAGTAGACATGGAGTTTGGCCCGCGACTAGGTCCTAGTGTACAATTTCAGCCCACTTTGCATTTGAGTTTAACACCCCTGTTCTAGATGTAGGATAAAGACATACCGACAAGTTTGGCCTACATCTAGAACTTGAGGAGATTTTGCAGAAAGCCCCTTGTGGATTTACGTGACAATCGCTCATCTGTGACAGACACTAACCTTCTTTAGGACACAAGTTGAGAAACTGGTCTACTTCATGCGGCTCCAGCTTGATTTGGGGCAGAACTTTGGGGCTCAGACACCTCACCTGAAAAGATAAAACATTGCGTTGGGATTAGAACTAGACTACAGGCGGTTTTCTTCCCAAGCCTGGTTTGCAGTGGCATAAATACAATTCATGGGGCCTCCCAGTGAAACGTTGGGTCCCCCTCAACATTTACACCCCTTCCCACACCTTCCTTTGGAGCTCTTCACGGCCTTGGGACCCATCTCATAAGGGTCATAAAATAAGTGAGGCCATCATGATCTTCCATGTGTAGTCCAGTATGGGAAGAAGGGAAGGTTAGTAGTTGGGGCCCCCTGCAGCACTGCAACGCTATGGCTTGTCAATTGACTACTATTCCTGCCCCGCCCTGACTTACCTAGATTTTCTAATCTGTTCAATCAAAACTTTTCGACGCGCGGAGTCAAATATGTATAGAGGGTCCCATTGCTGGGTCAGTGGGCTGCAGGGAGAATCCGGGAATCCTCTGGACTTTCCAGAAGCTTCCCTCAATTGAGGTAAGTATCTAAATTTTATTTCAAATCACACTTCAGGTTCACTTTAAAGGACCAAAGAGTAAGTTAAAATTTGACAGAACTGACAGGCTTTGGACTAGTCCATCTCCTCATGGAGGGGGGGTTCTCATGGTTTTCTTTGTTTTCCAAAGCATTTCCTGATTGGCAGTTGCTAAGTCTAATTGACAAAACAGTAAGATACCAGCCAGCCTCCCTATTCACTTGCACACTATTTTGGCAGTTAGACTGAGCAGCTGACGTTGAGGAAATGGTTTGGAAAACAAAGAAAACCCCGAGAATCCTCCACGATGAGATGGACTAGTCCAAAACCTGTCGATTCTATTAGATTTTAACGGCTAACATTTTTCCACTGTAGTGGTCCTTTAAAACCTCTCCAGTTTGTAGATTTCCATTACCAAATTGAAGTCTTACAACTGTTGAACTTCTACTTCCTGTGGCTAAAGGTTCCGCCTCCTCATGCAGACACGGGCTTTTACTCACTCATAAAATTGCAAGTGCAACAATTTTGCATTTTATTTACACCACAATGAGACATTTGAAAGAAAATCCACATAAGCCCGATCATGCAGATCTGTGTGCTGTTGTATGTATTACAGCAGACCTGAACTCAGAACTTCCTCTCTGCTCTAAAAGATACGCAACAGCATAATAACCTTTAAAGAAAAACATTTCATTGTTGCAGCTGATACAAATCCCGAAATATATTTGCACTGTTTCTACTTCCTGCTTTCATGGAAGCAGACACATTGTTAACATCCTGTGCTTTCAAATGAGCTTATCTTCCTTATCTGCCGTGGCAGTCAGATGACACAGGGGAGAGATCAAATTATACCTTGTGATTAGACACAAATGAGGGGGGGATTAGGCTAAGCTCTCTAAATACAGTACATACAGGGTGCATTTCTCTATGTTTTCCCTTAGTCCTGTGCAAGAGTACAGGCCCACTTTAACTAGTTATGTGTGTAAAGTTTTGTGTTATTTTGCATCAGTATGTACATAAAGGTTTTGCTTATACGGTCACTGGTCATTTTCTGGTTACACTCACACAGTAATTTTAGCATTATATTATTTCAGGCGTAAACCACTACAAATCCACAAAGGTAATAAAAATAAGGTTCCCTGCGTTAAAGGCCAAATTGAAGAGAAGTGGACCCAATGCTGACCCTTGTGGAACCCCTTTACTAACAATCAGTCGGTTTGATTCACATACTATTACACCTCTTCTGGCCTTCAGTCAGTTCTCTATACCCGTTCACACATTAGTCCTAGTCCCTGCACCCTCGTCTTGTGCACCAGACGACAGTGTTAAAAGCTTTTGATATTCAATAAGTTGTACATAATCTAATGCTTACCTGATCTGGCTCAGGCATCTGTGGCAGAGGCTCCACCTCAAGAGGAGCTGTCATCCCGTTGCCTGTTAAGCTCACCGAAGGGGTGAGACCTGAACCCTCCCCTCCAGAGCCTTCCATCTTAATCTTGGTAGATGTGAGCTGCCCACCAAGGCACCAATCTTCACCCGTAAGATCACCTGAGGAAAGCAAAATATGTGATTGGCATGCAGTCAAGCAAGGGAATGGAAAGTGCTAAACAAGGGTGGAACCACTGCAGATACTGTCTCCCACACAGCTCCAGAGCTAACCTCTCTCTCCCCTTTCAAATAACCCATCACTCAAACTGGAAATTTAAGCTCTCGTGGGTTGTGGACGTTTTGCATGCTGCCCCAGTGGCTATGTTCGGAAATGTAAGCGTATTTTGAATTGTGGGCAGCCCCGACACCCGCTTTTTATCAAGCCCACAGTGGGCACTTAAAGAGAAACTCCGACCAAAAATGGAACTTTATCCCAATCAGTAGCTGATACCCCCTTTTACACGAGAAATCTATTCCTTTTCACAAACAGACCATCAGGGGGTGCTGTATGACTGATATTGTGGTGAAACCCCCCCCCCCACAAGAAACCCCTCCCACAAGAAAAGTACGTACTTTTTTTGGCAGTTTCCTGTCTGTGAACCTTGTTGCATTGTGGAAAATAGCTGTTACAGCTGTTTCCAACTGCCAAAAACCATGCAGCAGCTACATCACCTGCCAACACTAAAATGTTCACTGGAGTTCCTTTTTAAGTTTCCACCCATAGCCTCTATTTATATGGGCAGCACCCAAACTTCTGCGGCCTTCTAAAATTTTTGCTTTTGTTGCGGCGGATTGGGGGTTGGTTAAGGTTAGGCATTGAGGAGGGTTGGTTAAAGCGGAATATAACCCTGCATTTCAACTTTGCTCTAAAACATTATTTACAGCATATTATATGCAAAAAGCATTTTTTTTTACTAGACCAGCATTGGAAGGGTTAAACACAGAGGTTTAAAGTTCCGTGGAGAGATATGCAGAAGTTCAGATTGTTACATTCTATTTAGTTAAATGTATCTATTGAGAAATGTTACACACTCTTTGGCTGTCCTCCAAGCTCCTTCTCAGTCAGAGAGAGATGAGTCACATTCAACACTTAGATACATTTATGTAAACAAAATGTATCTATGTCAGCTTCCAATGTGTCTGCAGAAATCTCCAGGAACTTTAAAGCCCTGTGTAACCCTTCCAATGCTGGTCTAGTAAAAAAAAAAAAAAAAAATGCTGGTTGCATATAATATACTGTAAATAATGTTTTAGAGCAAAGTTGAAATGCAGGGTTATATTCCGCTTTTAAGGTTAGACATCTGGGTGGAGGGTGATAAAGGTTAGGCGTCCGGGAGGGGGGTGGTAAAGGTTAGGCATGTGTAGAGGGGGGGGGGGGGGTTCTTTATGAGAATAGGGTTAGGTTTAGTTGTAGTAAAATATTGGTATTATTTACTGAGCCTTCTGTCATGCTGCCCCTAAGCTTTGGAATGCCTTGCCAAACTTAGTCAAGGCAGCTCCAACCCTGGAGGCATTTAAATCAAAACTAAAAAGCCATCTGTTTAGTCTGACATTTATGATTGTCTGATTTTTTTACTGTACATATCATTAACTGCAACTAAGTACTGAACTGAGACAAGCTTATGCACTTTGGGTTCTATTGGAGAAAAGTGATTTGCAAATGTATTGTTGCAGTTCTACCAAGATCCAGTGAATAATAATAAAAAAAAAAAATACTGATCACTTGGGAAGCAATTTGATCTTGAAAGTTTAGTTCCATTTAATACAGTTATTCCACAGCTGGCTTTTGTAACGGTTTGTGGAAATCCGTTAAGGGTTGTTGAGGAGTTAAAAGCCCACACTTGCTGCCACCACCTATATACAATGATCAGTGTTTTATTTCTAAACAATGTAACCATGCAGCACCTACACAAAGCAGAATAAGCAGATTGTTGTGAAGTAATAAAACGTGACATATTTCTGCCCGACCCACATGCTCTCACTTCTCAGTGTTTACGCAAGGATGGAGAGCTGCAATATTGTTAGGCAGCCATGCGAAGGGGAATGAACTGTCAAGCCTATGGGGCGAATGACGTCAGCGGAGTAACCCTACACCTCACTACTCCAGGCTCCTGACTGCTTTTCAGAAGGTAGACTTTAACCCCTGCCTGGACCTTGAGTAGTCACGCCGTTTAGTGTAATCTCTGCCGAGAAAGGAGAGATATGACGAAACCTACCATAACAAAACTATGGGAGCGATCATTATTGGCTAATTCTACCATCAACGCAAGTTTGAAAAGGCCTGGTAGACTCAGTGCATCTAAACTGCCCAGAATGATAGCATCTTGAAAGATGACACAACTATTCCTACAGAATCAGAATCATTTATTTCGCCAAGCATGAGCAATCATGCCCGGAATTATTTTTGGCACATACATATAGCTCAGGAAGAAGATAGAAGAGTGCATAGCAACAGAGATAGATTACATTACATTTGCATACAATTTGCGTCAGAAAATTACATAACATCACGGTTTGTTTAGTGGCCTAGGGCTGACCAGCGGTTAGCCTTGTTGGCCTTGTGAGGTGGTTGCTTCAGTTGACCGATCGGGAGCAGCGCAACCCCCCCTCCCCCCCTTTGTTTGGGCTTGCACAGATGGAAGTATGTGGAATGAGTTCAAGTGGCTGCCAGCCGATGGGAAGGAGTTCCTATGTCTCGCAGTCTTTGTGGGGATGGCACGAAGTCTTCGGCCCAGAGGGAGCAAACTGAAGTAACGGTGGCCTGGGTGTGAGGGATCATTGGCAATCCTCAGCTGTAACAGAAACAATCTGATTCTCTTTCTATCACTAGACTCATGTATATATAGATAAGTCAGACAGTTGGACAGAGCTGATACCAAAAAAGGAATTTTCTAATGACACCTCATGGACAGGGGTGCAATCAGAACTCATGGGACACTCCAGCAAACGATGAGGCCCTCGATGTTCCCACCCCTTTCTCTCTCACCCCATTGTAGCCCCCACAACCTTGGGGCACACTGCCAGGGGTAATTAAGCAAGTGCAGCCATCATGATGCCCCCCACATAACAAGCGTTTTGCGATATAACAAATGTGACCATCAGGATCTCCCCACCCATATAATCAGTGTGGCCATCATGATTCTCCCCCTTCCCCCAACCATAGCAAGTGTGGCCATCATTATTCCTTCTACCCTCCCATATAATAAATGTGGCCATCATGATCCAACCCACCAAACTGTAACAGGTGTAGTCATCATGATCCAACATCCATAACAAGGGTGGTTATCATGATCCCACATCCATAACAAGTTTGACCATCATGATCCCACTCCCAGAAGTGTGGCCATCAGGATCCCACTCCCACAACAAGTGTGGTCATCATGATCCCACCACCCATAACAAGTGTGGTCATCATGTGGTCATCATGATCCGAGCCCCCCCCTCCCCACAAAAAAGTGACCAAGTGGTAATGAGGAACCTCCCCATCCATTAAAAGTCCAGACCTGGAGCATAGATTCTGGAGGGTAAGTAGGAGAAGCTTCCCAAAGCTCTGGGTCCTCAAATGGTTTCAGGGGCTGCTCTCCTATAGTTTCATCTGGTTATGGGGTATTCCTTTAATATTGTTCCCTGTATTGGGACCTTATATTGCATCATGGAGGTATGTTCACCTGAAAATCATATTTCAGCATTTCTAGCAGAACAAATAGCTTTACAAGGAAATAGTCTTCCAGGACAAACAATGACAGCCCTGTCACACCTATAATCTCCATTCAATTGTTTCCTTATAGTCTCTGTGTTAAATACACAATGGGAGGTGAACAGGAACCACTAATGAGTTATAACTGCCCAGATAACAGTGCTGTTGGGATATGGTTGCCATAGTGATCATTTAAAGGTCAATTTCACTTTTGTTAATTGCCATAAATTGGTTAAGCTCTTTGTATTTTTATGTGCAGGTTTGTCATTACCGATTAACGTCCCATTTCAATCCGTATCCAGCTTATAAATTCCCACACAGCCAAAAACGGGGAACATAGCAACACTAGGGGGGGGGGGGGGCATGGCACTGCTGCAAGGGTAGAGCAAATGAGGTGATCTGTGAAACCCACGTCAAGATTACAATGCAGTGCAAACTTCCTTTGTAATATAACAAACAGGATCCCATCTCGTCTATGCTCTATGTAGGAAAACGGCCTTTTTTTTAACTAACATATAGTGTCATCTCATCCTGCAGCACAATCTGCTGTGTCTGCAGGGGTCCCCAACCGTCATCGGACTAAGGACCACTTTACAGTGTGAACTTTTTCCAGTGACCGGGGGAAGGGGGGTGCTTGGTGGTAACGTCAGGGGCTATGGTGGATCCCCGGGGGGGGGGGGGGGGGGGGGGGGGTATGGTGGTGTATTGGGAGAAAAAGAGTGTGGGGGGGATTAAGGTAGAGGGTGGGGAATAAGAGTGCAGGCGCATGAAAATGGGCCTCCCACCTTACACAAGCACAGCTTAACTGGGCAAGGGTCTCCCCCCAAATCCAACTTTCCCCAACATAGTCAGCAGCCATGCTGGTCTGCGGGCCTGGCCTCTCTCTAGTTCAGTGATGGCTAACCTTGGCACCCCAGCTGTGGGGGGACTACAAGTCCCATGAGGCATTGCAATACTCTGAGCTCTAAGCATAACTCAGGGAGGCAGAGGCATGATGGGATTTGTAGTTTTGTCACAGCTGGAGTGCCAAGGTTAGCCATCACTGATCTAGTTTAATTCCTGCAGAGCAGCGCACAGCAGAGCACCACCAGGTGGCACTGCCCCCTCCTTACAGCCATCTGCTGTGCTACAGTGTACTTCATACAGCTCCTGATGCATATCAGCATCAAGTGTAGTGTGGTGGATGAGCCCGTACAGCAGACGGCTAAACGGAGAAACCGGCGCCACTTGGTCGCGCTCTGCTGCACGCTGCTTCGCAGGAATTAAACTAGAGAGAGAAGCCAGGCCCACAGACCAGCTGAAAATGCACCACAACAATCCAGCACTGGGCCGGGGTTGGATTTCGCTGCCACAGAGGCTGCTATCTTCCATGCAGGGTTGATGTTCCTCAGTGACATCTGACAGCTGCTGCAGGCACTAAAGGGTTACCTATGCCACCGGTAGAGGGGCAGAACATGGTCACACACTCAGGCTCTGCCGTCAACTTCACAGAGACTCACAGAAATCCAGCCGTACCAAACAAAAGGAGGCATGTGTGGAATCCTGCTTATAAGGGGAGAGATAGCTTTTGTTTGCATCAAGAGCACCTGAATTCAGAAACAACTATCACCCATCACTAAGAAGCGAGCTGTGTCTGGGCCTGCCCGAAGCACTGACAGCTATGACCTGCTGCTGCACTCCTAATTTTCTAAATTCTTCCACAAGTGGTTTGGAGGCACTGAGTCCCCTGTAAACAGTAGGAGTGTTTCCATTAAGAGAGATGGTTCCTGCTCCGAGGTTATGTTACCAGTTCTGACATAATCAGTCTGAATTTGATAGTTGTGATCAGAGTAGGAGCTCGGAACACTGCAAGTGGCACGTTGGGAGGGGAATATTTCCAACGACGAGCAGCAACTTCCTTTCTGGTAATTCCACAGAATCACCAGCAACTGTCATCCAGTTTCCTCCACCAGTAATTATAGCACAGAAAGCCCTTGTTCATTTGCATACTAGTAACCGTTACCCTGATTGCCAGTTATAGACATATGTTGTTCCTCTGTGAGAGATCTAACACGGCATTCTTGAGGCCTCATTCACAGTGGGACATTGCCGAGCTGCTTTATAAACTCTTATAACGCAGCTTACTGCACTGCAATGCTAATCCTATGGGACGTTCATAGTGCGACGTTAGGGCTGCATTGTAAGGTGTAGCGTTATGGTAATGAACTGCTTAAAGAGAACCCGAGGTGGGGTTCTTGACAATGCAATGTTGCCATTTCAATCCCCCCTAAGCCCCCCCCCCCCCCCCCCCCCCCCCCCCGCGCTCTGCTATCCCCCATAAATCACAGCCGCGCTGTCGACACACAGTGTGTCGCAGCGGGCTGTGTTTACCTCTGTACTTTCAGTCTGCCGCTCCCCCCACGACTTGCATAGCTCCGGTCCCCGCCCGCGTCCCTTCCCTCCCCGCTGAATGGAGGGAAGGGACGCCGGGGTGACCGGAGCTATGCAGGAGGCGGGGGGAGCACACAGAGTGATAGTACAGATGTAAACACAGCCCGCACAGCATGGCTGATTTATGGGGGATTGCAGAGTGCAGGGGGGAACTTAGGGGGGATTGAAATAGCAACAGAGGCTGGGCAGTATAGGCAGACCCAGCCTCTGTACGTGGATTGCATTGTCAGAACCCCGCCTCGGGTTCTCTTTAAAGCAGTGCATTACCTCTAAACGCACACGTTAACGGGTACAGGAAAGCATACTTTTCATTGCCTGTATGCTTTACAGGACCTACTGTATGCAAAGGTAACACAGCGTTAATGTGCGATAGCACTTTTTTTTTGCGTTGCGTTGTAATGCTGCTTTGTGACTTTAACATCGCATTACAACGCAATGTCCCATTGTGAATGTAGCCTCAGGTGCCCATACACACGCTGATTTTCCCATTCGATTCCCTGCAGATTTAATCACTCTGATCGAATCGGATGGGAATCGATTCCTTTTTAGGTGGTCATAAATTTCTCGACTTGGCGACCGATTGACCATTCGATTTATAATCGAATTGGATGAAAATCTGTGCCGCTAAGAGCATGCCTGATTGACGATACAACCAATATCAGGCCGAAATTGGTCGCATATATCGATTGGACATGCAGCAAGACGTCAGGCCGTTATGGTCAATCGGGTGTCCAGCCGTAACGATGAGTGATATCGGGCAACGAAATGTTACCCGGCGCCTTATTCTCACACTAAACGACCCCATAACAACTGTTATGAAAAACACACTTAACTACTTCGTTACTCAGGAAAAAAAAAAATCCGAAATGCTAGGCACCGCCCACCATGCCCAGTGGCCGCCTCTCTTACCATCAGAAATGGATTAAGATGTGATGGGGCCCTAGGCAAGGCCATAGATTTGGGCCCCCCTTGTGGTCTTTTTGGTAAGCTGAGGTGGAGAGAGGTCAGAAAAGGTGACAGGTGGGCCCCTTGACACCCACTATCCCCCAGGCACTTGCCTAGGTTGCCTGGTGGATGATCCTGCTCGGCTTACCATCACTGAAGTTGTCATCGGAGGAGCCGTGGGTGAAGGGCGACTGAGGGCGAGAGTCCCCGCATAGGGAGTAGCTGTGTTCCGCCTTGATCATGGGGGAGGGGGAGTTGGGGTTCTCCACTTCCATCATTTCATACTTCTCCGTCAGGAAGGGGTCTCCAATCAGCTGTCCCAGCGCATCCAGCAAGGCGGAGTCATCCAGGAGCTCCGAGAAAGGCTGCGGAGGAAACGGAGTCTGCCGTTATTACATGGACCAACACGTGTCCGCAAAGCATTAAAGAGGGGCTGTCGTGAAAATCATGTAATTAATAAACTTTTTTTTCACAATATTCATTTATAAATCATTTAGTTAGTGTTTGCCTACTGTAAAATCTTTCCTCTCCCGGATTTACATTCTGACATTTATTACATGTCTCAACATCTGTAGTCCTGTCAGGTGCATCCCTACAGAATCTTTGGTTACTGAGAGTTCTGAAGCCAGTGCAAAATATACCTGCTCTTTCAGAATGCTTGGGGGGGGGGCGCTTTTGGAGTGTATTCCACATAGATGAACAGCCTAAGCTAAGCATCAGTTGGAAGGCGGGGCTACATTCAATATACAGCAATATATAGCTATAGGAAGTGTTTCTGATGTTGAAACCAGGAAATTACAGTAAAAGTGGGTATTCTGAATAATTACTGCATTTATTTATCAACTGTTACAGCGCCTGTTTAATTATCAGGCGGCTGAACCAGAACTGGGATTAAACTAGGAATGTTCTTGGGTGACGGCTCTAGTTTTTGTCAAAGTGGGATTTCAGTCAAAACTTGAATGTGCTCATTTAAAATAAAAATGATACTGTGGTGACAGGTGCTAACCTCTGACATGTGCGACCGATATTTGGGCCCCACTGATCACTACGGACTTATCTTAACTGAGGACTAAGGTCAATGAGATGCATATTGTTCCAAGTTGAAGCAGGATCATGCAAATTTTCAATGCAAATATATGCAGATTAAAAAAGGACTAATCTAATCCTGCAAGGGGAGAATTGGACTGGTTAAAGGGGCACTGCACCAAAAAACTGTAAAATTTAAAATATGTGCAAACATATACAAATAAGAAGTACATTTTTTCAAGAGTAAAATGAGACATAAATTACTTTTCTCCTACGTAGCTGTCAATTACAGTAGGTAGTACAAATCTGACAGAAGCGACAGGTTTTGGACTAGTCCATCTCTTCATAGGGGATTCTCAGCAAGGCTTTTATTCTTTAAAAAGATATTCCCGAAAAAGGATTTAAACAACAATGCTGGCCAGCTTCCCCGCTCGCTACACAGTTTTTGGCAACTGGACAGAGCAACTGCCATTCACTAAGTGCTTTTGAATGCTTTTGAAAATAAATACATCCCTGAGAATCCCCTATAAAGAGATGGACTAGTCCAAAACCTGTCACTTCTGTCAGATTTCTACTACCTACTGTAAGTGACAGCAACATAAGAGAAAGGTAATTTATGGCTCATTTTACTCTGGAAAAAATGAAGTACTTCTTATTTGTATACGTTTGCACGTATTTTAAATTTTACAGTTTTTCGCTGTAGTGTCCCTTTAAATTTTCAAGCTGCATAAAGTTGCATTGAAAATGTGCACGATCCTGCATCGCACTGACCATCCCTAATGAAAAGCAGTAGATTAAAGGGGACCTGAAGCGAGAGGGATATGGAGGCTGCCTCTCAGCTGTGTCTGATCATCTCCTCTGCCACGACAGAGCTATCTGGTAAACACAGGATGATAACTATGGCCTCAATTCACTAAACTTATCTCCTGTCTTTAATAACTCTTCTAGAGTTATCACCATGGTGATGAGGCATGTCGTATTCAGGAAACATTTTACCTCAGGCAAACCTAAAGTTAACTCTTCTGTCTTTAAGTTAACTCTTCAATCCTTAAAATAACTCCAGAGTTAAAGACAGGCTGTTTATTAACTGCGTGTGAAAATAACTACAGAGGAGGTAAATTAACTACAGGAGAGGTAACGTAAGGAATGAAGAGATAAAATGACTCTCTCACTGTGTGGAGGTAAGTTATCTCTTGCCTTATTATCTCCAGCATGATCTTAGTGAATTGAGGCCATAGTCTGCTTCCATGAAAGCAGGAATTAGACACTTTTCAGATATATTGCAGGATTTGCATCCGCTTTAACAAAGAAATGTTTTTTCTTTAAATGTTATTATGATATTGCTTATCTTTTAGAGCAGAGAGAAAGTTCTGAGTTTAATGGGAAGCAGCATTCCTCTATGAAGCTCAATAATTGTTTTGTATGGTTTCCTTTTTCTTTAATAGAACTGTACTGCCGTTTCAGTGCTTTTTCTAAAGTGCTTTTAAATAAATAGTGAATAAGGTTTCAGGTCAGGGTGACCATGACAAATAACACATCCCCAGCAGCACACACAGGGTGAGAAAAAACAATAATGGGAACTGGTTTATGGTGTAGAGAACGAGCAGGATGTTTCTGTAAACAGGCCACCAAAGAGAGTTCAGACCTCCTGCTTAGTCAGAGCAAAGCCTGTCTGTGAGTGAAGAGCTGTGTACACACAACATGGCCGCACTCTGGACAATCCCAATACCATCTGGGATTGCTCAGCAAGGGTGGCCATAGGAGAGAGGTCTCAGACACAGCGGAAGCTGGAGGAACACATTCCTTCCCAGGCCTGGATTTACATCACAGGAGCCTATAGGTACAGATGTCCTGATATCCTAGACTTCACCCTACATGGACATACCCCCCTCTCCCCCCCCCTCCCCCCCAAACTGCACTGCTAGTGTGCTGGCTGTCCCAGCTTGTACTTCTCCCTTACCCATCATAGGTAGCTACAGGTTCCCCTCAGTATTAGGTAGCCAGAAGTACCCTCAAAACTTAGTAGCTAGAGGTGCCCCCAAGTATTAGGTAGCTAGAGGTGCCCCTGACTGAAGGGAGATCTTGTCGGTGAGTAACATCTCATTTACACTCATCAGGATTCTGCATAGGGAAGGAGGGAGGCACTCAGGGAGGGGTGTGAGCCGCCTTTCCATCAACAGGCGCCTGTAGGCACGTGCCTACAGTGCCTTATGGTAAATTCGGCCGTTCATGCCTGATCAAACTGTTTGCGGCCAAGACCTACCAAGATTCTCTTTCCAATACAGTCACATAGTGCTAGCTAGCGATTAAACTCTGAAATTCACAAAGAAATGTTACAAACTATCATGGTTCCAAAAGACTTGGGCGGTAGTCTAGTTTAGGGGACCCAGAAGGAAACCTCATAGGGAAATACCGTTAGGTTGATTAGGTGGACAGCACCTTCTCAAACTGCTAGGTTTCAGATAGTTTGGAGTAAACTACACCCACACTATTTGGCCAATCAAAACGCTTCGTGCTGTAGAGGGTGCTGTTCCCTATGAGGTTTCCTGCTGTGTATCCTAAACTAGACTAGGATCAGGGGGCAGCTCTGGCGCATGTGCTGCCGTGCTTGTGTGGCTACTACTCGGCCATGCTGATGCCAGAAGAGGAACGTGGCCCAATAAATTAACCTTGTCAGCAATCTTCCGGGGGTCTGCGATCAGTGATGGGGGACCGCAGGATGCTGAAGGAAGCCTCAATAGGATCCAGAGGCTTCCTTCTTACTTTAAAGAGTAACTGTCGGGCATAAAATCAATTATTTTTATCTGGTAAACAAGTAATAAGGATGCGAATCAGGCAATCTAAAAGTTAAAATCACTATTACTTTTCTTGTTGATAAATTATCATTCCCCAGTTTACATGACTCTTATTTGGTACACAGAAAATTTGGTACACAAAAGAGAAGTTGCAGGGCATGCTGGGCTGTCTTTATTCGCTTCTCTATTTCCCCTCAGACTTAACTAATGCAGCCTGATTGGCTCAAACCTCTTTCCCTCCTGTCCCCAGCCCCCCCCCCCCCCGCACACCTCTGTTCCTCTTTGATTGGCCAGAATTTCTCAGGCTGAAACAATGCACTTTCTATAGTGAAGGGTGGGCACATCAGGCAGAGGAGACTGAAGGTGCGTACACACATGCGACTATAGTCGTTTGTAACGATCGTTCCCCGATCTTCACCAACGACGATCGTTACAAAAAACAAACCACCGACTATTAAGGCAAACGATGAACAAGCCAAATCGCTACAAAAGAAAGTTCTGTCTCGGCGGATTTTAACCAACGACGATCGTTTGCAAAAGTAGTACATCGTTGGAAACGGTCGTTCGTACTAGGCTTGACATGCGCATTTCACTATTTCTCTGTGAAACTTCTCATTTTTATGCGCAGGCGCAATAGTTGCTTTACGTGATGTAACGTTCGTTCTAACGATCAGATCGTTACACACCTTTTAAAACTATCTTTACTTAGGTCGTTCTTTCATCAATTAAAAGTTCGTTCGTCGTTCTCAACGAACGATCGTTGTCGCATGTGTGTACGTAGCATTAGGGCAGATATTACATCACGACTGGCTTCAAAATAGCCAATGTAAATATGGAAACTGTCTAGAATAGGATTCTCTACCTTTCCTTTATAAAATTCACAGGAATCACAACGTGGACACTGGACAGTGCAATACATATGTAAGTAGAGCAAGTATTTATCTACTTATATATTTGTTTTTTTTCCCTGAGACAGGCATGGTCGGAAGAGCCAATTTCCGATTCCGCGGTAATTCCGCATACCGCCACTACCGAAATTCCGCTTCCGCTACATTCCGGTGGAATTCCGCTACATTCCGCGGAATTCCGCGGTATTCCGCCACGTGCACTTTCCGTATTTTTAAACGGACTTCCGTAATTTTTAAACGGATTTCCGTAAATTTAGGAGGAAACACTCAATCGCTCATTTGAAATATCTATTGTTAATAAAGTTGATTTGTATTTTGTAAATTTGGATAAAAAAATGTTGAAACCGTTATTTTAGCGCAGTAACTCTCCGATGATTATGATTGGTCAACTCATTCCGCATCTCCTGATTGGTCAATTCATTCCGATTCCGATTTTGCCGGAATTCCGAATTCCGGATTGCAAATTCCGAATTCCGGATTGCAAATTCCGAATTCCGCGGAACCATGCGGAAACCCCAATTCCGGCGGAATTTCGGAATTTTAGCTTCCGCGGAATTCGGAAGCCCATGCCTGCCCTGAGATAGTATGGCGGACATACAATGATCTGATATGACACAGGTGAGAGCTGCATAGGTTCTCCACTGCTCTCCAGAGTTAGTTCAGTTTTCTATCACAGTCTCATTGTGTGCAGACTGAACTCAGCATGAACCCAACACCAAACAGTGAGATCTGCCTCTCTAAACACACATGCATCCATCACATCTGCAGGGCTCCCCCTCCCAGTCTGCCTCTGGGGTGTGAACAGCTTATTTCTGTTAGCAGCGCTGAATGCGCCAATTCATAAACCGTACTCGCTTCCCAGAAACGCACTCCAAAGCTTCGGCTAGAACAAAGATCATCTCAGGCCTAGAAAAACCGAGACGGTGATGGTAAAGATGAAGGGACGTCTCCCTTGTCCTGCGCCGCACTCATTCGTTTATATATATGTAGAAGATCTGTGATATCCCATAAAACTCTTAAAACACCTGGCCACGAGCCCTGCCACCAGCAGTCTTCTGCACTACAGACTGGGCAGAGAGTGCTCAGTGTTGCCAACTCGTCAGTAAGGAAAGTAGCTATTGGCTGTCCTAGAAGTCGCTACTCGCTAGAAGTAGCTAGATGACGTCATCACTTAATTTGCATAATGGCTCCACCCCCGACCCTGCCCTAGAGACCCCTAGTCTCTCTGTCTCTGTCTATCTGACTGTCTCTCTCTGAGTGACTCGAGTCAAGCAGCAGGCCAGGCAGCAGCGCCAATCAGCAGCAGCAGCAGCACACCTCTAAGTATCCACCCACACATGACACACACACACACATCATGATCCAGCGACCCGACCGGTGTAATGTCAGAATGGGCAGCCCGGAAGCCCCCTTCCTCACTGAGTATCACGCATGCTCAGTGGGAAGTTAGACATTATTTATCTGAAATATCTCCGCTTCCGCACCACGTACACTCCCGAAATTTTCAGGGTAGGGAGGGGACCCCCAGATCTAGCTCGGTGTCGAATTGCAGCCCCCGAGCCCCGCTAGTTCCCGAGATAGGTTTGCTGCAATCAGTCTCGGGAACCAGCGGGGCTCGGGGGCTGCAATTCGGCACAGAGCTAGATTTGGGGGTCCCCTCCCTCCCCTGAAAATTTCGGGAGTGTACGTAGTGTGAAAGCGGAGATATTTGGGACGTTTTACGTGGCTGCGTAATTTAATGGGACACAGGGTCCTACTGCGCATGCGGGGCTGCCCAATCTGTTTGGCTGCCCATTCTGACACTACACCGGCCCACACCTGACGTCACTCACAGCCCCGCGCAGCAACTTGCAAGAGTGCCTGTGAGCAGGAAGGGGCTACTGTGAGTGACGTCCCCTGGTCTGGAAGCAAGGTTCCTTCCTGGCTGTGCGGTGATTGGTTGCCCCAGCCCCGCCCATACTGCGGCTACCAGGCGGCTTGATAGGGGGGGGGGGGGGGGGAGACTCCTGCGAGAGGATGGTAGAGATGCGAAGTTCGGATCTTTTCAATGATCCGGATGATTCGAATCGGATCATTGAAAAGTTCCGGATCTTTGATCCGAATCTCGGATCATTTTACAAGGGAAGCATTCGGGGGTGAAATGACTAGCAGGACAGGAGAAGGGGAGGGGGGTGGACACACAGCGAAGGGGAGAAGATAGACAGAGGGCAGGGAGTGGACAGAGAAGGGAGGAGGGACGAGCAGAGAGCAGAAATGTTCGTTTGCACACAATACCTACATGCTGCTGTCATATGCTTTACATATATTTCACCTATATGTTCATCTGTATACTCCCAACTCCCATTCCCCAAAGCATTCCCAGAAGTAAAGTGCAGCTGTATAGAGCAGTGCAGGAGGATCATATTGCCCTGCAATCACTGCCTGCCCTGTCCTAGCCCAGCACGCTGCCTGTAACGTTACTGAGCTGTGCCAAAAGTTTCCAATGTGTTCACTGTGCACAACTACGGAACAGACAGCCTATAATGAGCAGCACATTATAGCCAGTATGTGTGCTCTACACATATCTGACAGTGGCACCGATGTCCCCTCTCTCTCATCTACCTGTGGCTGTGCAAGGCTGCCTCCCCTTCAACAGAGCGATCCATCTCTGCTCTGCTTCCAGGACCCCGCTGCCCGCTGAGAGGGGGCGTGTCGCTCCTGGCCCCGCCCCTTTTGCGATCCAAATCACTCATTTTGATGATTCGGATGATTCGACTCACAAAATAGATTTGGATCAAAGATCCGAATCGTTCATGACCCGGACAACACTAGAGGATGGGCCAGGCAGCTGTCTCTGTGAGCGGTGTGCTTTTTGGGGACGGATAGGGGAGGTGCCGGAAGCTGGCATGGCAACTTAGAGTCTCCCAACTTCCCAAGTCTCCAATAACAGGAGACAAAGTCGCCAGATTTGACGCTAGTAGCTTCTCTTAAAACCTGTCGCTAGAGGGATGTCAAAAGTCGCAAAATATAGCAACCAAGTAGCTAAGTTGGCAACACTGAGTGTGCTGTTTCCAAATAGGCCTGACTGTGCCCCGCCCCCTTTGTAGTTTAAAGGACAACTGAAGAGAGAGGTATATGGAGGCTGCCATATTTATTTCCTGTTAAGCAATACCAGTTGCCTGGCTGTCCTGCTGATCCTCTGCCTCTAAGGGCTCGTTTCCACTGTTGCGACGCGATTTCGCCGGCATTCCGACGCTTGTAAAAACGCATGCGGATGCGTTTCCGCATGCGTTTTTACCCGCGATTTCACGTGCGATTTCGCATGGCAGGGTGCCATGCGAAATTAACCATGACACTGCCAGGGCAAAATAACATTGAAAAAGGTGCGAAATCGCACGCGAATCGCGGGTAAAAACGCATGTAAAAAACGCATGCGTTTTTACTATTAAATACATTAGCAGCGATTCGCACGGATTCCTCACGCAGGCGAATTCGGTGGGTCCCGTCGTGCAGATTTGGCCCGCCGCCAAATCGCTCCCGCACGCCGCACATGTGGAAACAGCCCCGGCCACTTCAATGTACCAAGCGAATCCGCATCTCGTCGCCGCATGCGGATTCGCTATGGTGGAAACGAGCCCTAATACTTTTAGCCATAGACCCTGAACAAGCATGCAGCAGATCAGATGTTTCTGACATTTTTGTCAGATCAGACAAGATTAAGATGGCGCTGGTGCATGGCTGCCTCGGCACACAGCTCCCGTGGATTTCCTCTTTTTCCTCTTTTTCGTTGCTTTTTTGTTGTTGTTTTTTTCTTAGTTTTTCGTTGTTTTCTTTTAGTCTTAGTTTCAGCAGAGTAGCAGAGTAGAGTTTTTAGCAGCGTTAGCACAGCTTCAGCTTTAGCATAGTTAGAGCCTTAGGTGCAGGCACAGTTCCCGAGGCCACATACCTTCTGATCGCACGGGAAGCAGCTGCGGAAGGTCTGGCCCCGGTCTCCGGCACCCACCCTGCTGCTCGATCCCAGAGGGACCACATCCGGGCTCCACCAGAGGGATTGTGGCTGTGTCCCCGGGTCCTCGCCGCTGAGTCTGCGTTGACGGAGTGACCACATCCCAGCACCACCAGAGGGAGTGCGGCTGTGCCCCCTGTGTCCCCGGGCCCTCGCCAGAGTCTCCGGGACCCTGGACTCTCCGACGATCAGGCTGGTCTCCAGCCGTGGTGCCTGGGCTCGCAGCACATCCCTTCTGCAGCACAGCCCTTCTGCCACAGCTGTGGGCCACTGCTCTCGCCGCCCCAGCCCGACATCTCCAGCTCCCACGTGCTCACCACGTGGTCTGCTTCTCCGGGTGGGCCCAGCATCAGAGGGGAGGCTGACACCGCTAGCTGGATACCAGCGCAGCTGACTCGGTATCGGCACCTCGGCCACCCATGTGGCAGCACCGCATCACCGCCGGGAAAGACTCCGCAGCCATGTGGTAGCACGCACCACCGCCTGGATAGACTCCGCAGCACCCCTCCTCCCTCCACAAGGCTCCTTCATCGCCTGCACCTCGGCCACCCACGTGAAAGCAGGCCTCACCGCAGCTAATCTCCACCGCCTGGAAGTCCTCACCGCTGCCTGGCAGCCGCAGTCGCAGCACCCCTCCTCCCTCCACGAGGCTCCTTCATCGCATGCTCGGGTAAGCCTGCTGCCCCTACACACTGGCTGCTGCCCCCTGCCCTTAGAGCCCGCTGAACAGGCCCTGCCCTGCACTGCCACTACACAGGTTACAAAAGGGTTCCATGTGCCGGCTCCCCACAAGTTTTCACTCTGGCTTAGAGGCACACAGCACAAAGGCGCACTGCGGAATCGGCTCCTAATATTGGTGCACTTGGTCTGCTTATCCAATCTGCTCTGTGGCATATGACTGCATATGGTCGGGGATGAACTGTTATCAAACTGCACTGAGGCTTATGAACTTATAAACTGTTAGTTAATACTGGTGCATATGGACTGTTATTTCACTGTACTGTGGCATACGGACTGTTATCTAACCACACTGTGGCATACGGACTGTTATCTAACCACACTGTGGCACACGGACTGTTACCTAACCACACTGGGGCATATGGTCTGTTTTTTCTAACTGAACTGTGGCACATGGTCTGTTATCAAATCTACTTTAACTGCACTGTGGCATACGGACTGGTATTTAACAGCACCGTGGCTCATGGACTGTTATATCTGCACTGTGGTATATGGACTGTTTTTTTAACTACTTAATTGCACTGAGGCATATAGGCTGCTACTTAACTGCATTGTGGCACTTAGCTTTGTACCCGCACATGGGCTGTGCATTGACTTACTACCTGTTCGGGGAATATGGGCTGTGCTGTCCGCTAACCAGCATCGGGAGCTTCATGCATGTATGTTTTTCTGCCACCCTGCAGTCTCCCACTGAGTGGGTTCTACACCCATGGATCCCACAAGGCACCCCCCACGTACCACCTACTCTAGGGCACAGCTCCTCACATGGGAACATACTGTAGCCCTACACCCAGAGGACAGTTTCCTGTCCGACTCCGTATGGAGCCACGTCCAGAAAATCACTGCCCCCGAGCTAGAACCCCGCACAAGCTGGCGACACAGAGGCTGTCGAGCAGGCGCACGGGTGAGACTGAAGAGGAAGGGCCTGCGGACAGCCATCCCTGCAGCCCTCCTCGCAAATGTCCACTCCCTCCCCAATAAGTTAGATGAACTGAGACTCCTCTGGGACAAACGCGAACTTGGCAACAACACCCCAATTCTATGCTTCACAGAAACATGGCTCCATGATAACATCCCTGATAGCGCACTACATCTCCCAGGCTTCAGCCTCATCCGCGCAGACCGTGACAGCATCCTCACGGGGAAAAAGAAAGGGGGAGGCATCTGTTTTTACATTAGCTCTGCTTGGTGCTCCAACTCCACCGTACTTGCAAAGAAATGCTCACCAGAGCTAGAGCTCCTTCTGGTAAATTGCAGACCGACATACTCACCTAGGGAGTTCTCTTCCTTCGTTCTCGCTGGTGTGTATATCCCACCTGATGCAGAGGTAAAAAATGCCCTGAGTGAGCTCACCGACACTATCGCGCAATGGGAGACGGCCCTCCCGGACTCACTGTTCATCGTCATGGGCGATTTCAACAGGGCCAACCTCTGCCAAGAGCTTCCCCGCTTCCATCAGCATGTCACCTGCCCCACCAGGAATGCCAACACACTGGACCACTGTTACACGGTCCTGAAGGATGCCTACAAAGCCACCCCTTGGGCAGCTCTAGGTTCATCTGATCATTGTCTCATCCACCTGATACCAACTTACAGGAGACGCCTGGAGACATCGAAACCGGTCCTCAAATCCTCCAAAGTGTGGTCAAGCGAAGCGAAGCTACAACTTCAGGCCTGCTTCGACTGCACAGACTGGCAGACCCTGGAATCGCCAAACTTGGACGAATGGGCTGACAATGTTACCTCATACATTAACTTCTGTGAGAATCACTGCATACCAACAAAAACCTTTAAACTGTATCCTAACGACAAACCGTGGTTCTCAAAAAAACTACGGCAACTGCGCAGAAGCAAAGAGGACGCGCACAAGTCAGGAAACGAAGATGATTACAGAAGGGCAAGAAATGACCTAAACCGAGAACTGAGGGCTGCCAAGAAGGGCTATGCGGACAAACTGGAACAGAACCTCTCCTCAAACGACCCGCGAGCTGTGTGGAAAGGGCTCAAGGCCGCAACCAACTATAAGCCTCCCCCGCAGCATGCAACACCGAGTGCTGAGCTCGCCGAGAATCTCAGTGAATTTTACTGCAGATTTGAGAACCAGTCTCCCCCACAGCTACGGGCACCTCTCCCCTCCCCTGCCACTGAGGCCCCGAGACCAGACTCGCCCCTTCCATCGGTGAACGAGGCGGATGTTCTGAAACACTTGTTAAGGATAAATGTCAGGAAAGCCTCCGGCCCGGACGGTGTGTCACCAGCCTGCCTGAAAACCGGCGCTCGACAGCTCGCCCCTATACTTTCCTCCATCTTCAACAAGTCCCTTCAGAGCGGGAAAGTCCCTGCTTGCTTCAAGAGGTCCACCATCATCCCTGTCCCCAAAAAGCAAGGCGCCACCGACCTCAACAACTTCAGGCCCGTGGCACTTACATCAGTCATCATGAAGGTTCTTGAAAGGATGGTGCTCCCCCTCCTCAAGCTCACCACTGAGGCCCTGCTGGATCAGCATCAGTTCGCATACAGAGCAAACAGGTCCACCGACGACGCCATCAATATCTGCCTGGAGCTCGTCCATGATCATCTGGACAAACCCGGCACGTATGCCAGGATCCTCCTTCTTGACTTCAGCTCAGCGTTCAATACCATCAGCCCCAAAATACTCCAGGAGAACCTTGCCGCACTCAGGGTCCACCCCACTCTACGCCTGTGAATCACGGACTTCCTCACCAACAGATCCCAGGTCGTTAAGCTAGGCACCATCTCCTCTCAACCTCGGATTACAAATACAGGAGCACCGCAAGGGTGCGTCCTGTCGCCGTTCCTGTTCTCCCTGTACACAAATGCTTGCAGATCCACAGCGGACTCCGTCAAAGTGATCAAATTCGCTGACGACACCACCATTGTCGGCCTCATCACTAAAAATGATGAGGAAGCGTACCGCCACCAGGTTGAGAGCATCTGCCACTGGTGCAGGGAGAACGGGCTGGTCCTAAACACGGCAAAAACTGTTGAGATGATTGTGGATTTTAGAAAGCACGCCATAGCCCCCCCTCCAATCCGTATTGACGACAAAGAAGTGGAAAGAGTTACCGGTGTACGACTTCTGGGCACAACCATCTCCAAGGACCTGAGGTGGAAGGCAAACACCTCCTCCATCCAGAGGAAAGCCCAGCAGAGGTTATACTATCTCCGTCAATTGAAGAAGTTTGGCATGTCCCCGAAACTTCTGACCAGCTTCTACTCTGCCACAATTGCATCTGTCCTCTGCTCTTCCATCCTAGTCTGGTATGCAAGCTCCTCCGCCAGCGACAGACACAAGTTACAGAGAGTCATCAGATCAGCGGAGAGAATCATAGGAAACTCACTACCCGCTCTGGACCTCCTCTACCACTCAAGACTGAGCTCCAGAGCTTTGAGGATTGTAAAGGACCCCTCACACCCTGGCAACCGTTTTTTCAGCCAGCTTCCTTTAGGCCGGAGGTACCGGTCCATCTACACCAGGACCACTAGACACAGAAACAGCTTCTTCCCCTCAGCTGTAAACTCACTAAACTCTCTCCATGCACTCCACACTACAACGTGACCATGTTTTGCCGCCACACATATCCCTCACTCACCTGAGTGCTGTATAACTATGCAAAAATTTGAATGTTGTTTGCTTGGATGTTTTCTCTGTATGTAATGTCTGATATAGTGTCGATCCTTTCTGATGTATTCTGTGTACCCTATCCTACCTGTATCCTGTACGTGCCAAGACCAATTCCGGGCACGACCCAGTCGTGCTTGGCGAAAATAAAGATTCTGATTCTGATTCTGATTAGCTGCATGCTTTTTTCTGGTGTGAGTCAGACACTACTGCAGCCAAAGAGATCAGCAGGGCTGCCTGGCTGGCAACTGGTATTGTTTAAAATGAAATAAATATGCCTCCATATCATTCTCACCACAGGTTCACTTTAAGCCTGGTACACACTTTCAATTTTGATTTGCCAATCACAGACCAGTTTTAGCACCTTACCATGTAGTATGAGAGCGAACCTACATAATCAGTTCATAGTGTTCAAAATGTTTGTTGACCCTCATGCTACATGGAGGTGGTAAATTTGGCCAAGCATCGGCCAATCAAAATTGAATGTGTGGGTACCATGTTTAAAGGATTTACTTTAATGCATAACATTGATATTGAATACATGCTACATTCGGCCATACAGATAGATGTGATTAGTTTTATATAGTACAGAACTTACACAGTATGTCAGTACTATAAGCCTCCAAGAATACAGTATATATAATGGAGGATTCTCAGCAGTAAATACCAGCTGTATAGGAAGTTACACCTGTATGTTTAGCTCCACCTCCTCCGGGTAGTAGGCGGGCACATCTGGCACAATCTCACCAACACGGAGTCATATAAAGATTCTTAACCCTTTGCGGGTCAGAAGGCTGGCTGGAGCCTCTACGCTGCCCATCTCCCTGGCACTGAAAGAGTTAAGGGGCCGCTGCCCAGTTCCTGACTTGGAGGAGAAATAAAGCCAGACGGTTACGTCGAGAAGCCGCAAAAACCCAGACGAACACCCCGAATCTGAAACCCGATCGCTTTTCCATGAGTCACCGGCACATCATTCCAAGAGAAACTACGGAAACCAGGAGGTGGGGAAGCCGGACTTAAAGGGGGCTTATCGACCCGGGAAACGTCTGGGGCTGAGATATCCCCCTGGTTATCGCTGGGTGCCACCCACTTGTATGGCAGACGTGTTATTGCTCCCCTCTATGGTTCACATCAGACCTGTCAGGCCAAACTGAGCCCTCCATGGCCAGATGCTGAGAGCACAGCCAAAGAGAACGGCAGGAACTATGACTGACTGAAAAAGCAAGAAGTTGGGAATCAGGTTGATACCATTCATTGGCTAACTTAAAGAGAAACTATCGGGCATAAAATCAAAAATCAATTCTTTATTTTTATCTGGTAAACAAGTAATAAGGATGCTAATCAGGCAATCCAAAAGTTAAAATCACTATTACTTTTTTTGTTGATAAATTATCATTTCCCAGTTTACATAACTCTTATTTGGTACACAGAAAATTTGGTACACAAAAGAAAAGCTGCAGGGCATGCTGGGTTGTCTTTTTTTGCTTCTCTACTTCCCCTCCGACTTAACTAATGCAGCCTGATTGGCTGAAGCCACTTTTCCTCCTGTTTTCCCCTCCCACACCTCTGTTCCTCTGATTGGCCAAAATTTCTCAGGCTGAAACAATGCACTTTCTATAGTGAAGGGCAGGCAAATCCGGCAGAGGAGACTAGTGATGGGTCGTTCGCGAACGAGCCGGCTCTTAGCCGGCTCTTTGCTGCGAACGACAAGAGCCGGTTCTCAGTTTTGAAAGAGCCGATGCCTCAGCCGCCCCACACAGCTCTGATTTGCTGTGTAATAAGGGGCGCTGAGGCATGCTGGGAGGTGTAGTCCTCCTCTTGCAGCTTGTAGGAG
The DNA here is from genome assembly GCF_040937935.1 of Hyperolius riggenbachi. Taxonomy (NCBI): domain Eukaryota; kingdom Metazoa; phylum Chordata; class Amphibia; order Anura; family Hyperoliidae; genus Hyperolius; species Hyperolius riggenbachi. The sequence goes on along the minus strand of NC_090648.1, from coordinate 452,182,082 downwards.
TGTATGGGGCGGAGCAGAGCAGTAGCAGGAGGGATTGAACCAGTCAGAGAAGCAGTCTGGAGTTGTCATGGAGACGGGGGCGGAGCTTTTACTCTGATTCTGAGTGGTGTCTAGTGATATTTAATGAAGAGCCAATTCAGAGCCGTAAGAGCCGGCTCTTTAATGGGAGCCGATTCAGAAGAGCCGATTCTCCGAGAAGAGCCGGAATTCCCATCACTAGAGGAGACTAAAGGCGGATATTACATCATAACTGGCTTCAGAATAGCCAAAGTAAATATGGAAACTGTCTACAATAGGATTTTCTACTTTTCCTTTCTATAAATCACAGGAATCATAACGTGAACAACAGTGCAATACATATGTTATGTAAGTAGAGCAAGTATTTATCTACTTATGTATTTGTTTTTTTTTCCCTGAGATAGTATGGCAGACAGCTTCTCTTTAAAAGAATAAGTGTAAGCTTTCGGCTGAGCAGACTTCAATCCTGTTTGCTACTAGATGTTAGAACATACAGCTTTATACATCAGAGGCGTATCTAGAGGGGTGCAGGCATAGCTTGTGCCATGGGCGCCACAACACTATGGGCGCCTCTTCCTCCTACATGCTCCACCACCATACTGATAAATGCAGCTCATAACTTATACTTGGGGGGCTAACTCTAGCAACCTATACTGGAGTAGCTACCTACAGGTGGAGAGCACTCGTCTAATTACTTATGCTGGGAGGGCAACCTAAACGTGTTGACTACCTATACAGAAAGGGCTACATCTGGCTATCTATCCTAGGGGGCGACCTCTGGCTACCTGGCTACTTATACTGGGTGGCTAACTCTGGTGACCTGCACTGGGGGCTCCCTTTGAGAAACAATACTGGGGGCTAATTTTATACTGGGGGTACCTCTGGCTATCAATACTGGAGGGACACCTTCAGTATGTATATGGGACACAATTGGTTATGGTGCGCAAATGGATATGGGGCGCTATTTAAGTTTATGCCATAGGCGCTATATTACCCAGATACGCCCCTGATATACATGCAACATCAAAAGGGACCTCTTCATCTCACTCTCCTCTCGCTTCTCCTCTTACTCTGACTGCATGCTGTGTGTGTAAACACAGTACAAATATGCTGCCCCTGTACTCTCTGTGCCTGATGCAAATGTTTCACCTTGCCTCATGAGAGAACCGGCCCTGCCCTGTATGGATGGAGGCTGGAGCCAGCAGTGGACACGGGCAGGTAATGTATACTGCGCTGGGCACCGAGGGGACACATTGAAAATTAGGGGAAACAGCGTTGGGCCGGCAAGGTGGTCAGATGCGGCGTCACAAGGCTAATTGCCAATTTCGGCATGGAATTGATCGGGAACCGGCCTGCGGTGTATGGGCAGCTGACAGATCTCTCTTTAATCAGATTCAATTAGAGAGAGATTTGGCTACCATTACGGTGCCCATAGATCTAGTGATGATGGGCAGATTTGACCAAGAGACAAAATCCTCTCTAATTGAATCTGATCAGAGAGGGCTCTATTGGCTGCCCACACACAAATCATCCTAGCGCTGCCGCTTACTGCCCCCCCCCCACAAGTGTAAGTGTACCCACCCCTCCCTCCTGCTTAGTGCTAAAGACTCACCTCTCCATCTGTGTAACCGCTGCCTCCTCTGGTGTTCATTGTCACTGCAAGCGCTTGTTTCACGTGGTACAGGTCTTAGCGGTGATGTGAAACACCGGGGATGGCCAGGAGTCACGTTGGCAAATAGGTGAGCCTCTAACACTTGGGTACAGGGGGTGTGGTGGGCGGAGACACACACAACAGTGGCGTAGCTAAGGAGCTATGGGCCCAGGTGCAGGTTTCACATGCCCCCCCCCCCCCTTCCAAGAACTCTATACATAATTCATATGGCGCACCAAAACCTGCCAAGGACAACCACAGTGTCTGAGGTGCAAGAAGGGGATGGGGAACAGCTTGTTAATGATTACCACCATCATAGACGTGATCACTACCATCACAGGACCAAAAGAGAGCTAATACTGCAGTTCAGAGAGGGACCCTCTGGCCCAAGGACCCCAGTGTGGTCAAAACCTCTGCACCCCCTATTACTACACCACTGCATACGTATACACTTGAGGGGGCACCGGCCGGAGGTCTGATTGTCTTAATAACGAATGCTGTTACCACCACACACGCGATTGAGTCCTTGCAATCGAGATTTTGCCAGCATTGCCAATTGATCCCTTTGACCGATTTTGCCCCGAAACAGATTGAAAGATCAATTGGGGGCCATGTTGCGATCTGATACAAGTATCGCATCAGAAGATCGGTTGGCCTGCAAAATCGAGTGATGTGTGGGTCCCTTTAATCCTTGCAATGAATAGAGCTGAACTGATGGGATTGCCTTTATTTCCATCAGGAGGGAGAGAGAGAGAGAGAGAGAGAGAGAGAGAGAGAGAGAGAGAGAGGAGGACGGATGTGCGCCAGATGTGGGATTCTGTACACACTTTCCACAGACGGTATTGCAGTGAGTCAGAAGTCTGTTGCATCATCCCCACACTCCACATAGGGACACGCAGCCTAATTTATTTTACAGGCCGGCACCAACAGGGGTCCCCTGATCCCATCCACACACAGAGCCTACACATCCCCCATTTAGGGAGACGGTTGATCCAACCTGGCTGTGGACCAAAGGGAGCCCCAGGCACAGCGTACAGAGCGGACCCTCTCACTGCAGCACTGGGGTGGGGAAGGAGGGGGCTCGGCCTGGGAGTTATAAAAACAAACAGGTCCATCTGGGTAATCCATTGCTTGAAAGAACTACAGACAGAGGGATATTTCACAGTGGCAGACTATGGGACTTGTGCTGCAATCTTGTCTCCTGATGCTATACCTGTATGGTGAAATTCAGGAAGGGTTAACAGCTTTATATAACGGTTTTCCATCATGTTTCTGACAGTGGAAGCATCTAGCATCACTCATCAGCTAAATCTGAGCTCGATTCACAAAAAAAATTGCATTTTCAAATGATAAAACATACTTTCACTTCAGAGAGTATAGAAAACGGTTAGAACTTTGTTCTGGTTTACTCCTGTCTGTCTCCCCATGGAGATTTTTCTTCACTTCCTGTACCTTTCATGGACTGAATAGGAAACAAGGTGGTATTGAGGAATAGATATGAGGAAAAGCAATAGGAAACTTGATGGGGACCCAATCTGTCTGTCTGACAGAGATATTTACCCATTTCCTGTCAGAACGGGAAGCAGGAAAAAATGGCATCACAGATAGATGCTAGTGTCATGTACCCTTCCAGAAGTGACTATGGGAAGTATGAGGTAAGTATGTAAAATGTTCTTTTTTCAACCTTACAGGATTCCTTTTAGTTTTGTTAAAGCTTCATTTTTTTTCTCAAGACAATAAACAGAACATTTACATAGTGCTTTTCTCAACTAGGATGCACTCTATAGGCAGCAGCAGTGTTAGGGAGTCTCCTCAATGAATAGGTGTCGGCTTACTGAACAGGAAAATCCAAGATATGAACCCAGGTCTCCTGTGCCAGAGCCCTTAACCATTACACTATCCAGCCACTTAAAAAAAAAGTTGCTAACTTAGATTGTGGATTTAATCATATGTGGCTCAGTAATGTATGAGGTATTTTCAAAGATTGGAGTTAGTCTATACAGTAAATTCTATAAATAAAAATGATCACTCATTACTCGGTACTAGAATTACACATGAAGTGAATGGTGAGTATCCACCCAGCACCCTGCCTCAGTGATTGTGCAGGATAGAGACCGCACCATCCCTGTTACTCACAGGTCAACGTTCAATCAAGAGGACTGACTGCTAGCAGAGATGGATACAGATGTAATGGGGCCCTAGGCAAGGTAGAAGATTTGGGACCCCCCCCCTTTTGTGGTCCTTATGCGAAGCTGAAGTGGAGAGAGGTCAGAGAAGGTTGCAGGTGGGCCTCTTGACACTCACTTGGCCCCAAGCAACTGCTTAGGTTGCCTGGTGGATGATCCTGCTCTGACTGCTAGCAATAGAGTCGGGTCCTCAAGACCTTGACTGTTCAGTCCTATTCCTCTGCTGAGGGAGAGGGGTTAACACAGCCGTGTATGCAGTGTGCAGCCTGGAGGCAGGTAGAAGTATCCAGACAAGTCCCAGCGCTGTACAGACTCCTCACTTTCTCCGAAATACAAGCCCAGGTGTTACCTGGCAGCAGACAAAGACTCCTATTATATGCAAGGAATCCATCGCCCGGCAGAGCATTGGGGAACTGGTGGGGGGACGGGGGACATTCCTAGAGATAGAAGGACTGAGCCCAGAGGCTACACACCTCTCTTTTGGGAATGCTCTTGTAATAAAAATATCTGCTAGGTAAGACAGGACCTGCACCATATACCATAGCAGATTTAGAATTAGATTTATTTGCCAAGTACAGGGGCTTCATACATGTTTTTGGCACAGACAAGCTCAGTAGTAGTGAATTTGGCAGAGTGTTAGAATAAAGGGCCACACTTAAAACAGTACTAACATGTGACATGATAAACATGTGTATGTACAGTGCCAAGCACACAAATACTAGGCTGGGCTTCCTTTTTTTGACAGACTTTCCTGGCAGAAAATGGCTTCTGAGAGCAGGAAAGAGATAAAAGGGTCATATATATATATATATATATATATATATATATATATATATATATATATATATATATATATATATATATATATATATATATATATATATATATATATATATATATATATATATATATACATACATACATACACACACACACACACACATACACTGTGCATGGGTACATATTTAGATAGGGAGGCAAATGGGGTAGGGTGATGGGGGGTTGGAGTTGAGAAACTGGACAGTACGGTGGAAGAAAGACTTCCTGTGTCTGGCGGAGATGGATTCGTAGTGGCAGCCCAATGGGAGTAGATTGAGGTACTGGTTGCCAGAGTGGGAGGAGTCTTTTGCTATCCTGATAGCTCTGGATCACAGTCTGCTGGAGTGGAGGAGGTCAAATGATGGGAGGGGGGTACCAATGACTTCTCTGTGGCATTTATCAACCAGTTTGTACCTGTTGATCGCAAAGGCATCTGCGTACCATAAGATGATGGAGGAGCAAAGCATTGACTTGATATCAAGCAAAAATAAAGATTATTGAGGTTTAAAAAACTTTACAAAGTCTGTGATGCACAAAGCAACTACTGGTGTATTCTTAATTCCAGCAAGTCACAATCCCAATTCCAAAAAGTTAGGAATAGAACACTGTGTAAAATAAAAATAAAAAAGGAATGTTATTACTTGCAAATCATTTATACCTAATATTTAAAGTGAACCAGAGACGAAGCACCCTCATGTATTTTACCATGTATATCAGTGGAAACATTAGAGAAAACACACCCTGCTTTCTGTTTCATTCTGCACTGCACAGCTTGCTTCTTACCAGCCCTGATAAAATCTCCGACTGAGCATTCAGTCTGGCTTTGCTATAACAACTCAGCTATAATGATTCCTGAGCAGAGCCAGCAGGGGGCAGGCTTGGGCTTGAAAAGACACCAGAGAACACAGACTGAGCTATAAATATTCCTGAGCAAAGCCAGACTGAATGCTCAGTTGGAGATTTTATCAGGGTTGATAAGCAAGCTGTGCAGTGCAGAATGAAACAGAAAGCAGGGTAGGTGTGTTCTCTAATGTTCCCACTGATATATATGGTAAAATACATGAGGGGGCTTAGTCTCTGGTTCTCTTTAAAGCCCAATTACATGAATTTTCAAAGTTTTTTTTTTTTTAATCTCCTGTGATCTAGCCATCTTAATTCCCCTAACTAACATAATTGGGAAGATCTCACCATCCAAATGCCTCCCCCCATACTCACCTCTGAGGCTCTCCCTCACAATACTGTGTGAGGAGACATGTGGGTACAGTAACCGCGCCTTCCCACCAGTAACCAATGAAGGCAGGTGTTGAGAGGCACAAGCATCACCTTTCCCCCTTCCCCCAGATGTCACTGTCATTGGCAGGGCTGCTGTGACAACCTGGTGGCCAGTCTTCTAAGGTTGATGGGGACGCAGAAACCTGATGTCCTCACAGGAACTTCTGTGGTACGAGTGAATACATAGGTGACGGGGAGTAGTTGGTTGTTGGGTAGGTTATAATTCTGGCAATGAGCTATATGTAAAATTACAACAACATAACAAAAGTTGAACCTGAAAAACATTATTGCTTTATACAAAATATACTGTATGCTCATCCTGAACTTGATGCCAGCAACCAGGGCCGGTACTAGGCTTTTTTCTGCCTGTGGCAAACTTGCGAGGATGCGCCACCCCACCCCGCCATATTTGGAATGATAGCACAGCACCCAACAATTTACTCAGCTTCCTTTAGTACAGGCTTGCTGTGAGTCTGTGACAAACAAACTGCTCACCCTCAGCCAGTCCATTCCTCCCCAGGACAGCAGTGCCTCCTCCTCCCTTCTGCTGTGCAAGTCAAATGAAACACTGCTGCTCTCCTGTCTCCCCCCTCCTCACTCACTGTCAGACTCCTCACACAGCACAACAAGCTGCTTTTCCCCAATGATGACCTCTTTACCTCCCTCTCCTCTCATTTCTCTCTTTCTACTCTGACTGCATGCTGTTAGTGTAAGCACAGTACAAACACGCTGCCCCTGTAATCTCTTCACCTTGCATCATGAGTACCGGCCCCATCAGCAACACATTTCTCTTGGAATGTGTCACGTGATGTGAACTGGTACCTGGTACAAGACGGCTCCGCTTTATCCCAGCGCCATAAATCAACCTGCTAATCGTTGTGTCCTGTTTGTGGTGAAATTGCGGGATAAGATCATCCAATTTGCGGCACGTGGAATGGAGATAATTAGCAAATAATTGGAAACGTGATAAAAGAAACCATAGGAAAGTCAGCCGTTCTCTCAATCTGGAAACAGGAGGGGGGGTCTGGCAGCCAGTGGTGGAATCGTACTCCAGAGTACACAAGCAGCCAAGTTCAGCGTGTGCACATCTGGCTTCCATCATGACAGCGCCCCTCCCTGTCCCGGAACTGCTCCACTTGGCTGCAGCCGTGCCAGGGAGGAAAGGGGGGGGGGGGGGGGGATGCAACATTCAAATATTCATATGAAACGGTATGGATAACAGATCATACAGCCATCTGGAGGAGGCCCTCTACAAAAACCTCTATTTCAAAGTACAAAACCACAACATTTCTGGCTTCTGGCACTTACCACTACGTCGCTATTGGTCCCCAAACTTTGAATATCTACTTGCCACAGACACTGAAATGTGGTCATACGTCACAACTTATACATAGGTCAAACAACGGTATCTATGCAAGACTGAACAATGGATATAAACCTATTTCTAGATATGAGGCAATAGAAATAAGCTGTAGGAATGAAACAATACTCACCTCTTCAGGAAGGCTCCCAGTTCAGTCTACTTTAGGGGACCCAGCAGGAAACCTCATAGGGAAATTCAGCTAATGTGATTGGTTGGATGGCCCCCCTCTCCCACCAACTGCTAGGTTTCCAATAGGTTGTAGTAAACTGCACCCACACTGTTTGGCCAATCACAATGCTTTGTGCTTTAAGAGGGTACTGCGGTTGAAGAGCTGCTCTCGCTGTTCTTGTGCCTTCCAGTTTCTAAGCCCGCTAGCAGTCAATGTGGTAGCAATGTCTTTGGTAGAGGTGGCCAACAGATGCTAATAATTTTCTAATAATTCCAGCCTAAGGAACACCTTCAAAGTACAGTTGAAAACTTTCTTTTTTCAGCTGTACTTTAACCATTTCCAGTCTTTGGCAGCCGTCTCTGTCTTCTGATATCTGTCTGTCCCACTTGTTCCAATTACAGCAATTGCAAGCCTTTAGCTGCCCTGTCAACCAAAGTTGTATTTTCTTCACATGTTCTATCTAATATTATTATTATTATTGATTTATGAGGCGCCAACATATTCCATGACGCTATTTTCCCCAACGCCTAGAGTTTTAATTTAAGAACAATTGATTGGTTATGATTCTTTTACTGGTCAAATGCATGCAAAATGATCAGACTAAACCAAATTTAAAGGAAATTGGTATTTCCTAAGATCCGTTAATCACTCACTGGGCTTGATTCACTAAGACAAATAGCATGCCTTATCAGAGTTAACAGGTCTTATCAGAGTAGTATAGCGAGCGCTAAGAACTTATGCCTGCTAATTGGCAATGACGAGAGCTCTACTCGTCCTGACCTGAGCCCCTGCGGGTCCAATCACCTTAAAGGACATTATTCCTGCACTTTGATTGGACCAATAGGCTGCCTGTCACTTGACAGGCAGCCTATTGGGACAATCAAAGTGCGGGGATAATGTCCTTTAAAGTGATTGGACCCGCAGGGGCTCAGGGCAGGAAAAGTGAAGCTCTCGTCATTGCCAATTAGCAGGCATAAGTTCGTAGCGCTCACTATGCTACTCTGACAAGGTGTGTTAACCCCGAAAAAGGCATGCTAACTCTGATAAGGCGTGTTAACTCTGATAAGGCACACTATTTGTCTTAGTGAATCAAGCTCAGTGAGTTTTATTCAGGTTCCCTGATGGACTGATGTTAAACAAATCACTTTTGAAGCACCTATTTAAGAGCCCACTCCCTGCACCACTGTACTACAGGCTGCAATCTTCTCAAAGAGATTTAGCCTGTGCTTTACGAAGTCAATAGGGGTGGACCTTTTAAATTGTGTAACTTCTATCAAAGATGAAAACACACTTTAAAGCCACGTACAGGCAGGGATGCTCTTTCGGATTTTGCGGAATTGAAGCGTCCGCATTTCCGATTGGAAGTCAGAAATTGGAAGAGAATTCTGTGGAAATATTTCATTACCGCAACTCGATAATTTTAGCCCAGTCACAGAACTGGACCAGAGAATGTAGGGTCAACTCAAAAGTGTTTGGCCAATCAAAGAATGCAAAAAAAATGACAAAAAAAAAAAAAAAAAAAAGACAAAACACTACTTGGAAAACTAAAATCGGAAATCCAACTGGTAATCGGCATTGTCACAAATCGGAATTTCGGCAGAATCAGTAATCAACATTTTTGACCATCCCTAGTTATAGGCATCCAAAATTTTAGTTTGGATTGGTCAAGAAACACTCAGCCCGCCCAGTTGCTACTTACCTGACTTTTGTTGGGCGCAGAAGATGAAAGCGCTTGCATAAGCAATGGGTTGTCAACCAAAATGGTCACAAGCAATGGTGTACATGCCAAACACTTAATGTCTGCATGGTGACGGATACCTGACTGACTTCAGACCGCGGCTAGCACTGAGAGGAGTCTGTGTGTCTGTGCTTGGGGGTCCAATTCATTCTCCCTGGAATCAATTCCGGACCAACTGAAAGCTGTTTTCCAAGAATCCCCCCTCACAAAGTGTCATCTTGCAAATCCTCCTCAGGTTAACTAACATCATCTGCAGACCGAGTGAAGCGTTCTACAACTCGCAGCGTGGGGCCAGGTCTCGTAATTGGCAATTACTCTCCGAAAAAGTGACTATCCGTAATGGATTGGTCATGGCTTCAAGTAGGAAACAAAAAACAAAAAAAGAAAAAGGATGTCGG